>NC_085136.1:212410436-212420780 GCF_035046485.1 Aedes albopictus | reverse complement strand
TTGGAAAGAAACGAAAATTGGCTTTCGATAGAATGGAATTGAATCGTGGTTGAGACAAAATGGGAATGGGTGGTGAAGTTAATGCCTACCCAACTAGAAGATTCTACTAACCCTAACCAAAATATACCATAATTATAACAAACCATGATATGTATAACTCATTGTGATATAATCATGTTTAACATCATTGGTGTTTAAAAATATTATAACTCAATTGTATCATATTATGTTACAAATGTTGTTCAATAACTCGTTGTGAAATAATTTAGTTCTGATTCTTTAACATTCAGAACATAATTTTATACAATTGTATCAAAATATGATAGAAACTAGTTTTCTTGAAGCTGAAATTTATATCAGATTGTGTTACAATTTTATTCTGATTATAACAAAATAGGTTATTATTTTGATTAGACCGGTGTACTTTTTGTTACAGTTTTAGTTATTTTAAAATCATCCTACATCTAGTTTATAACAAAATAAGTTATAGAAAAATTTTATATCTTCATAACACATTATGTTATTAATTTGATATATTTTTCTAGTCGGGTATGGTTGATGAAAATTTTTGTTTTGTGTTATGGTTTGTTTCAAATTTTGACTGAAATAGGTCAGCAAATTCCCTCGGTTGGCAATTTGCCAATTCCATCATGAAAACTAAATATTATATGTATGATTACACACAATTATCCTAATAATAGGAAATCAAACGCTGACTGAAACAATTAACAAAATATCCTTAAGCAGTATTTAAATTTTACTCCTGAATATCATGACATCATATTCAGCTTTTGTAAAACAACAGCGAGCTATTCGTTTGATCCTCAAATATCAAATTTAGCTAGATCAGCAGTGAGAAGAGTAAAAGGGGGCCTAGGACGTGTTCAGTGTTAAATATGAGGGGGTTTTGACCATGTTGAAGGTTCCCTTAAAACTTTCTTGAGCATAACTTGTGTTTTTGAATGAAATTCATGCTTGCAGGTCATTGAATCTACAAGCGTTATCAACCTGTAACTTCTTGCCTTCTAAAACCTCCTGAAACGCTTTGAAACGTCTTTGAAATCTCCTTGAACCTATAAAGCACTCTAAAATCCCTCTAAAACTGCGCATTGAACTGTCTTCAAAACCCTTTGAAACTCCCATAAAGTTAACCTAAGAGTCTATAAAGCACTCTAAAACCCCTTGGAAACCTCCTAAAACGCATTGTAACGTCTTGAAATCTCTTTGAAACCCCAGTGAAGCTCATTTGAGAGACTGTGAAGCCCGCTAAATCCCTTTCCGAAGCATCATATATTGTTACGCCTTGAAATGCATTTGAATTCCCCATGAAACCTCCGTGGAGCTCACCTGAGAGCCTGTGAAGCCCTTTAAAACCCTTCTTAAACCTCCTGAAACACCCTGAAATGCATTATAACGCTTTCAAACGTCTCTGAAACCCGCATGAAATTTCGGTGAAGCTCGCCTGAGTGGCCTGAAGCCCACTAATCCCCTCTGAAGCCTAGAACGCCCTGAAATACCTTTAAACGCCTTGAAACACCTCTAAAAGTTCTATGGATCTAATTTAGGACTGTGTGCAGCTCACTGAATCCTCCTGATACGCTGATACGAGAGCCCGGGAGCCCTCTGAAACTCCTCTGAAACCTCGTGCACTCCCTGGAACGTCTTGAAACAACCCAGCCCGTGAGACATACCTGAGAGCCTGTGAAGCACCCTCAAACCCCTCTGAAACCTGCTGAAACGCCTCAAAACGTCTCTAAAAGTCTCTTAAACTCTCGTGTAGCTTATCTGAAAGCCTGGGATGTCCTATAAAAATCTTTTAACCTGAAATGTTTTGAAACGCCTTTGATCCTCGCTGAAGCACTCTTGAAAGCTCTCTGGAAATCCCTTCCCCCGTTACACCACCTTGCTTTGAATAACCAAGCCTCTTGTCCTCCTTAACCCTCCTTTGGCATTGGGGTCATTTTTTACCCAAACCGTACAGCACGTCAGCGAGCTGTTCCCGACGTGATGCATAAGAAAGGTTAAACTCCTTCTTTACAACCTTAACACTGCAATGGTCAACTAGTATTTAAGATTCCATTTTAAGATTTCGTGATCACCTCAACGACACTTTTAAAAAACACCATTTCGAGATAATCCCGTCTAAAGTTTCTTGCTTTGCCTTGTCCCTATGGAGAATGCGCACTACAATAGGCTGTAACTTAGGTTCTAGTGCTCTAATCTTCATGAAATTCGGAATGTATATTGTCTAGCTTGTATATTTTCAGATTATGCAATATAAACGTTCGAATTTTAACCCTGCAAGATATTCAAACCCTTAATTGAAATCCACTCACAGGTTCGAATGAGTTTCGTACCTTTTAATTCCGCCCTATGTTGCTTATCCTTTGACAGATACGCGTATTTCGACTATCACTTGTAATCTTCCTCAGTGTCAGTTATCCACTGGTAAAAGGTACGAAACTGATTATTACACTCATTCGAAGAGGGTATTCTGCTTAGAGGGTTCGAAAAGTCGGTACAAGACCGCTCACAGGTTACAATTTATTAGTGAACAGGTCTTGGATTATGTGCAATTATCATAACTTGAGCCTCGTGAAACTTTATCCTTAGTAACTGCACACCTGTGCTCAGCAAGATCCTGACTGTTCAATACGTAAACCGTAAATTACGCCATCGAAGAAGGTGCGAAATTATCTTCCACCGCTCAAAGTAAAACATCGTTAAGCTCCGTGAGCTCCGTGTCCCATAGTCCAAGCAAATCCCACATCTTAAACGTTCCATTCATCAATCTTCCAAGAATCCGGAAATCGCTTCGTTCTGCTTTCGGATGGGCTTCCACGAAGTTCTTTTTCTTTTCGCCGAATTCAAGTGTCTTCCCAAAAGCAAGCAATCATATCCACACACAAAAAAAGCAAAACGAAAGCAAAACAGAATGGTATAGGAAGAGTGTAGGTGTTGATTCGATAGAAGGAAGGAGGTAGCTCAAAAGCGCAGCGAAGCAGACGCCGAAACACACTGACTGGCTGCTAGGCGTGTTGATTGCATTTCGGGTAATTTGATTAGGTTTCGGAAACAACAGAAGCAGCAAGTTTGGGGAATAAGCTAAGCCGTACAGACGTGGCCGAGGCGCGAGCTCGAGAATTTAAAATTGAATCCAATTAAGGAAATTTTCTCCTCCTTTTTGGCCTCTTTAGTCGTGGTGTAACTCAACGCAAGTAACTATTTCACTGGTTTTGTTCGGTTTGGGGATAGTGCGTGGTGCTGCTCTCGTCCCGGGAACCGTTTACGATCAATTATTTGGTAAATACTCAACAGTTTTCTAGAGGAATGGGAAGTCTTGGGGGTTACCGTCTTCCGTTTATGGCATAAGTGGAGTTTCGGGCGGTTTTGGTTGCACGCTGCGGAAGGAAGCAGCAGATTAAGAAATTTAAGGCTCGTATTGGGTGTGGGGAATCCACATAATTCAATTAACACGGAATGGCCATTGGGTTGCTTATTGTTTCCAATTTTCTTTTTATTCGTGCAATCGTTAGATCTTACTTTGATTAGATTAGCTACTTTTTACTGTTTTGGTGGGAAATTGATTAACCTAACTTTGGAATCGACTATTATGGATTACATTGGAAGCCGTTTTTCAAAAACGGTCCAAATTGTGTCATTTCAAAAAAAAAAACGAGGGATTCCCGCCCCATCAAGGGAAAAACGTCTACCCCGTGATAAAACTGTCCCAGGGGGTAATTCCACCACATGCTTATCTTAGGAGAGTCATTCAACAACTGTTGAACGGCATAAAAGTTGCCCAACACCAACCAATGCTGCCGAAATACGCTTTTTAGGGGGAGGGGGAGTCTGGGATTACGTGACGAGCCAGATATTAGGTATACGAAAACATGCTACTAGGGTGGAGGAGGGATTAAAAATAGGCCAAAAAAATGCTACGTCATTTATGTATGCTCCCTAACTGAATGCTGTCGTGTACAAGATTCCGAAAGGTGAAATCAAAATCCTCATGGATGACTTCAACACGAAAGTTGGTTCCGACAACTTGAAAATCGGGCGCCGGTTTAACACACACCGGTTGGAAGCAGTTGCGGTGAAAAGGTTCTTCATCGAGGAGCTAGAGAACCATGCTACGGACATTCCGAAGTTGGAAGCGTAGAAGATCAATGGAGCGCCATCAAGAACGCCTTCTTCGCCACCGGTGAGAAATATTTGGGTGAGCTACGCACCCAGAAAAAGCAATGGATCACAGATAACATTTGGAGGAAGATAGAGGAGCGAAGTAAAACGCCAAAGCTGCGATAGAGCGAGTGAAAACACGTGGAGCCAAAGCCGTAGCCTGACAGCGCTATTCGACTCTCGAGAAGGAAGTGAAACGCTCATGTAGACGGGACAAAATAATGTGGGCGGACTCTCTAGCCGACGAAAGCGAGAAAGCTGTAAACACCGGCGACATCCGTCTCCTCTATGATGTTTCACATTGCCATGCCCGTGAAAGACACGTCTGGACAGTTATTGACCGACCCGGCTGACCAGTTGAAACTCTGGTTCGAACACTTTGGAAAACTTTTCCATGTTTCGGCCACGCCATCAACACCACAGCATGATCCGCCAAGGGTTCGACGCATTACCCGTGTCAACACCGAGGCTCAGGAGATATAAACAGCCATCCGTAGCATGAAATCGAACAGGGCCTCGGGGGTCAATCGCATATCAGCCGAGATGCTCAACCATCACCAGTCGGAGTACGCTCGGGTGCACTCCGGCTCAACAAGTCGTACCGTGAAGTGTGTCGAGCCAGCAGCCCCTGGTAAACTACGTAGTGTGGATCATCGACATCGCCCGGAGTCAGCTCAGAATCCACCAAGAGTTGAATCACTTCCAATCGTCCATTCTGAGGCATCCATCGGCCATCCAGAATCTGATCGGATGGAGTGGAACAGCCCGTTCACACTGTAACATTCGTCGAAGGATCCGCATTCACCCCGAGAATGCAGCCTAGATCGTCCGGAATGGAGCTGACGAACAGGAAGAGCTCTCTGATCTGCCCTGTGTGAAACCATTCACTCTACGACATCCGCCGTGGAACCGGAGTCGGTTCACAGGAAGTGCTCGATGCTCTACCACATTTCACTGCAGAAAACCCGAGCCATGATAAGCACTTCAAGCTGTCGCACGTAAAGCCATTGTGTGGTGCAACAGCTGCAACCCAATGGGTGATCGTTCTGGATGAACCGCGTCTTATGTCACACGGGGAGCTCTCACTTATGACGGTCCTCGACCCTGTTGTCGACCAAGTAGAGTCCGCTCAGATGGCGCCCTTGAAGCTGTTGTCGCATGTGAAAAAAAAACTGGTAAACCTAAAGTGATCAGATATATTTTGCACTGATGCGGGACACAGTTTTACATAACTAAAATTGTAAGCTTTTCAGTGATTCAGTGACCCTGTTTTTTTAAGCCTAATAATATTGATTCCCTGTTGTGCATTTGGACGAGTCGGACGTGTGCTCCGTATCTCACCACGCGATAGACCTCGTAGAAGTAGTTTTTTCCCCCGCAATTGCGGAAGGTTTTTTATATCGTGTATTCTCCTGCTTGTGCGAAGTGTAGTGTCGCAAGGTGGTATCCAGCGCAACGCGGAAGCGAGGTGCTTGCATCATCGTACATCAAAGTCAACGAATAATCGCATCCAAAAGTCATCATTATCGCCATCATCAGCCCCTCCGTCAACAAAGAGGACGGCGGCGACGGGTGCGAAGGCAGACGCGACGGACAACTTTACCATCTGCCTGCCTGTGATAAATATCTACCTGCTCCGGTCAGATAAGTATCACTCTTTCGATACACTCTTTTGTCCGCCCAATTTGTTTTGATCGCTTTTGTCTATTGTATCCCCAGTCCACATTCGACCACGTGCTTTTTTTTTGACATCCATAACAGTGGTTCCCAAACTACTGTATACGGGTAAGGGTGTACAAACTGTAAATAACAGAACATTTTTTTTTGTTTTTTTTTTATTAGCTATTTTTTTCTTTTTTTTTTCAATACCGTTTTTTTTTGCATCCTACAGGGTGCGCTAAAATAAACATAAGAATTGAATTCGTATATTATTAGTATAAGTTTTTTTTTTTTGCTATATTTTTTTTTCTCTATATTATTAACATTGTTTGGTTTACAAACCAAACAGTTGTCGTCCTAAGGAAGAAAGTGCACTGTAAATACTTTAAGGTTTTTCTCTTCCTCTTTTGCACTTTTGAGTTATTTTCCATAAATTTGTTTCCACATGGACGATTCGATTGGAGGCGAAACGCCTCCCAATGATATCATTGCTCGTACGCGGTTTTATCAGCCATCTTCGCCTGGACCTTGGCTTGTCTATTTCCGGCGCAAATGCAAACCATTGAATATGCTTTCGATTTCTCGAGAGCTGACGCGTAAGTATCCTGGGACCGTTATTCACCAAGTGAAAGCATCCAAGCTGCGTGTTACCGCACCTAGCTACAAAGCAGCAAATGAAATTGCTCAACACGAAGCGTTTACTGTTGAATACGCGGTCTATGTGCCAGCACGAGAAGTGGAGGTGGAGGGGAAGATCCTCGACGAAATGCTGACATGTGAGGACATCAAGACCGGCTTTGGTCGATTCAAAAATAGGTCAATTCCTGATGTGGCTATCCTAGACTGTAAACGCTTATCTAAGGTTTCCATGGAAGGAAATAAAAAGGTGTACTCGCCTTCAGCGTTTTTTCGAGTGACTTTTCCAGGTTCCGTCCTCCCGGAATTTGTTGTAATTGATGGTGGTTTTTACCCAGTGCATCTTTTTAGGCAGTGGTGTCATCGTGGTTACTCCAAATTACTCACTGAGTAACCAGCTCTTCAGTTCAAAAAAAAAATTTTTTTTTTCAGGATGCAAAATATAATAAAATACCAATTTTGATTATTATGGGTGCACACTGTTAACGCCCTGACCACATCAGTTTTAGTGAATATGGATTTTTAACCAATTCGACATTCTGGACCGCCCCCTCAGGAAGCGAAATATTATAAAATGCCAATTTTGGTTATTTTGGGTGCACACTGTTAACGCCCTGACCACATCAGTTTTAGTGAATATGGATTTTTAAACAATTCGACATTCTGAACCGCCCCCTCAGGAAGCGAAATATTATAAAATACCAATTATGGTTATTTTGGGTGCACACTGTTAACGCCCTGACCACATCAGTTTTAGTGAATATGGATTTTTAAACAATTCGACATTCTGAACCGCCCCCTCAGGAAGCGAAATATTATAAAATACCAATTATGGTTATTTTGGGTGCACACTGTTAACGCCCTGACCACATCAGTTTTAGTGAATTTGGATTTTTAAACAATTCGGCATTCTGGACCGCCCCCTGCAGTGGTGTCATCGTGGTTACTCCAAATTACTCACTGAGTAACCAGCTCTTCAGTTCAAAAAAAAAATTTTTTTTTTCAGGATGCAAAATATAATAAAATACCAATTTTGATTATTATGGGTGCACACTGTTAACGCCCTGACCACATCAGTTTTAGTGAATATGGATTTTTAAACAATTCGACATTCTGGACCGCCCCCTCAGGAAGCGAAATATTATAAAATACCAATTTTGGTTATTTTGGGTGCACACTGTTAACGCCCTGACCACATCAGTTTTAGTGAATATGGATTTTTAAACAATTCGACATTCTGGACCGCCCCCTCAGGAAGCGAAATATTATAAAATGCCAATTTTGGTTATTTTGGGTGCACACTGTTAACGCCCTGACCACATCAGTTTTAGTGAATATGGATTTTTAAACAATTCGACATTCTGGACCGCCCCCTCAGGAAGCGAAATATTATAAAATGCCAATTTTGGTTATTTTGGGTGCACACTGTTAACGCCCTGACCACATCAGTTTTAGTGAATATGGATTTTTAAACAATTCGACATTCTGGACAGCCCCCTCAGGAAGTGAAATATTATAAAATGCCAATTTTGGTTATTTTGGGTGCACACTGTTAACGCCCTGACCACATCAGTTTTAGTGAATATGGATTTTTAAACAATTCGACATTCTGAACCGCCCCCTCAGGAAGCAAAATATTATAAAATGCCAATTTTGGTTATTTTGGGTGCACACTGTTAACGCCCTGACCACATCAGTTTTAGTGAATATGGATTTTTAAACAATTCGACATTCTGGACAGCCCCCTCAGGAAGCGAAATATTATAAAATGCCAATTTTGGTTTTTTTGGGTGCACACTGTTAACGCCCTGACCACATCAGTTTTAGTGAATATGGATTTTTAAACAATTCGACATTCTGGACAGCCCCCTCAGGAAGCGAAATATTATAAAATGCCAATTTTGGTTATTTTGGGTGCACACTGTTAACGCCCTGACCACATCAGTTTTAGTGAATATGGATTTTTAAACAATTCGACATTCTGGACAGCCCCCTCAGGAAGCGAAATATTATAAAATGCCAATTTTGGTTTTTTTGGGTGCACACTGTTAACGCCCTGACCACATCAGTTTTAGTGAATATGGATTTTTAAACAATTCGACATTCTGGACAGCCCCCTCAGGAAGCGAAATATTATAAAATGCCAATTTTGGTTATTTTGGGTGCACACTGTTAACGCCCTGACCACATCAGTTTTAGTGAATTTGGATTTTTAAACAATTCGGCATTCTGGACCGCCCCCTGCAGTGGTGTCATCGTGGTTACTCCAAATTACTCACTGAGTAACCAGCTCTTCAGTTCAAAAAAAAAATTTTTTTTTTCAGGATGCAAAATATAATAAAATACCAATTTTGATTATTATGGGTGCACACTGTTAACGCCCTGACCACATCAGTTTTAGTGAATATGGATTTTTAAACAATTCGACATTCTGGACCGCCCCCTCAGGAAGCGAAATATTATAAAATACCAATTTTGGTTATTTTGGGTGCACACTGTTAACGCCCTGACCACATCAGTTTTAGTGAATATGGATTTTTAAACAATTCGACATTCTGGACAGCCCCCTCAGGAAGCGAAATATTATAAAATGCCAATTTTGGTTATTTTGGGTGCACACTGTTAACGCCCTGACCACATAAGTTTTAGTGAATATGGATTTTTAAACAATTCGACATTCTGGACCGCCCCCTCAGGAAGCGAAATATTATAAAATGCCAATTTTGGTTATTTTGGGTGCACACTGTTAACGCCCTGACCACATCAGTTTTAGTGAATATGGATTTTTAAACAATTCGACATTCTGGACAGCCCCCTCAGGAAGCGAAATATTATAAAATGCCAATTTTGGTTATTTTGGGTGCACACTGTTAACGCCCTGACCACATCAGTTTTAGTGAATATGGATTTTTAAACAATTCGACATTCTGGACCGCCCCCTCAGGAAGCGAAATATTATAAAATGCCAATTTTGGTTATTTTGGGTGCACACTGTTAACGCCCTGACCACATCAGTTTTAGTGAATATGGATTTTTAAACAATTCGACATTCTGAACCGCCCCCTCAGGAAGCGAAATATTATAAAATACCAATTATGGTTATTTTGGGTGCACCCTGTTAACGCCCTGACCACATCAGTTTTAGTGAATATGGATTTTTAAACAATTCGACATTCTGGACCGCCCCCTCAGGAAGCGAAATATTATAAAATGCCAATTTTGGTTATTTTGGGTGCACACTGTTAACGCCCTGACCACATCAGTTTTAGTGAATATGGATTTTTAAACAATTCGACATTCTGAACCGCCCCCTCAGGAAGCGAAATATTATAAAATACCAATTATGGTTATTTTGGGTGCACCCTGTTAACGCCCTGACCACATCAGTTTTAGTGAATATGGATTTTTAAACAATTCGACATTCTGGACCGCCCCCTCAGGAAGCGAAATATTATAAAATGCCAATTTTGGTTATTTTGGGTGCACACTGTTAACGCCCTGACCACATCAGTTTTAGTGAATATGGATTTTTAAACAATTCGACATTCTGAACCGCCCCCTCAGGAAGCGAAATATTATAAAATGCCAATTTTGGTTATTTTGGGTGCACACTGTTAACGCCCTGACCACATCAATTTTAGTGAATATGGATTTTTAAACAATTCGGCATTCTGGACCGCCCCCTGCAGTGGTGTCATCGTGGTTACTCCAAATTACTCACTGAGTAACCAGCTCTTCAGTTCAAAAAAAAAATTTTTTTTTTCAGGATGCAAAATATAATAAAATACCAATTTTGATTATTATGGGTGCACACTGTTAACGCCCTGACCACATCAGTTTTAGTGAATATGGATTTTTAAACAATTC
>NC_085136.1:212225008-212409936 GCF_035046485.1 Aedes albopictus | reverse complement strand
CAAGAGGCCTCCGTCCTTATCCCTGCATATTTCGGCTCGCGGCACGAAATCGTTGCGGGATGCGTTGAGCTTCTGATAGAACTTCCGCGTTTCTTGGGAACGGCACAGCAGTTCCATTTCTTCACATTCCGCTTCTTCCAGGCGGTGCTTTTTCTCTCGAAAGAGACGGGCCTGCTGTTTCCGCTTCTGTTTGTTACGTTCCACGTTCTGTCGAGTCCCTTGCTGCAGCATTACCACCCTCGCTGCGTTCTTCTCCTCCAAAACCGTTCTGCACTCTTCGTCGAGCCATTCGTTCCGTCGATTCCGTTCGCGTCGTTGATGGCTGCTTTCACTGTACTCCAGCAGTCCCCTAGAGGGGCCTCATCGAGCTCGCCCTCGTCTGGCAACGCGGCTTCGAGATTCTGCGCGTATGCTGTGGCGACATCCGATTGCTTCAGCCGCTCTAGGTTGTACCGTGGCGGTCGCCGGTACCGTACATTGTTGATGACGGAGAGTTTTGGGCGCAGTTTGACCATCACCAGATAGTGGTCGGAGTCGATGTTGGCGCCACGATAGGTCCTGACGTCGATAATGTCGGAGAAGTGCCGTCCGTCAATCAGAACGTGGTCGATTTGAGATTCTGTCTGCTGTGGTGATGATCTCCAGGTGTAACGATGAGGGAGGCTGTGTTGGAAAACGGTGTTACGTATGGCCATATTTTTGGAGGCGGCGAAATCAATGAGTCGTAGGCCGTTTTCGTTCGTCTGCTGGTGGGCGCTGAACTTACCAATCGTCGGTCTGAATTCCTCCCCCTGGCTCACCTGAGCGTTTAAATCTCCTATGATGATCTTGACGTCGTGGCTTGGGCAGCGATCGTACTCGCGTTCGAGCTGCGCGTAAAATGCGTCCTTGTCATCATCAGTACTTCCGGAGTGTGGGTTGTGCACGTTTATTATGCTGAAGTTGAAGAATCGGCCCTTGATTCTCAACCTGCACATTCTTTCGTCGATCGGCCACCAACCGATCACGCGCCTCTGCATCACTATGAAAGCTGTTCCCAGCTCGCGTAGATGGTATGATTACCTCTAAACGTTCGCACCATGGATCCTGTCCAACACACTTCGGCGAGTATGCGGTTACTTCCAATGAAGTTGAGAGATCGGCAGTTCCACGTACCGAGTTTCCAATCGCAAGTCCGTTTTGTTCGCTGGGGTCGTTGCCGTTGGTCTCGGTTCGTATTATTCTGTTGCTGATTTTCCGTTACAATGGTTTTTTACGGCTGGCTCGTAGGGCCTGACACCAACCCCCTATTTTCCGGAGGACCATAGTGCATAGTTGAGCTTAGAGTCCTTCCCTGGCACTCGGACGTAGATCAGCCGCCCCTCACATGGGGATCAGACGCTGTTGTGAGCCGCTCCTCCTGGAGAACAGACGCTCAGGTTTGCCGAAGCAAACCCCCCCTTCCCTGTCAGCCTACGACCAAAGTTCCCACCGGGGTTGGTTACCCGATCTTCCCTAAGGTTGCTCATAGTTTCCGGCCGGTACCGCGTGGAGGTAGGGATAGGAGTTGCTGGGCAGAGGCTAGTGGATCACAATGGGATCTGAATTGCGCAGCATACCCAGCCTTTACCGTGCCACCTTAGGTATAGCTGACGCGATACAGCGTTTCATATTCAGCAGCTGGATGCCAGAACAAACGCTGTTTGAGCCGCACCTCCTTGGTGAACAGACGCTCGGGACGTACCTCCTCAATCTAACTGAAGTCAGAAGGACAACAGTGCCCAGGTTACACTATCAGCTAAGCACACAACTCTTAGCTGGCGGTCTTTGTCATCGTTTGACCCGTGGAAGCATGAGGTAGGAACTTGTGAGGACCAGAGCTATGTTGGACGCTCTTCTTATCGACTCACCGTTTTGCAGCCCGAACCACTCGATAGAGAACTAGCAAACCCGATCACACACAAGAGTAAAAACTTTTGGCGTTTCTTCATGGGGGCCGTTCATAAACCACGTAGACTTTTTGGGGGGAGGGGGGGGTCTGGCCAAAGTCTACGCTCCATACAAATTTAAATTTTTTTGTATGGACGAAAGTCTACGAGGGGGGAGGGGGGGGTCTGAGTTTGCCAAATTTTGGTCTACGTGGTTTATGAACAGCCCCATGTGAGTAAACTAGTATGAATGCGTGCAATTTTGGCACGCAGCCACATTTTCGTAAATCTCTGATACATAAGTTTAATTGTCCCAAGAATAAGCCAATTATTAATTTTTGTTTCACTGTGTTATGGTCAGGTTTGTTCCATTTGTCATGATTTTCTTGTAGACCAAATGCCTGAAACTTAGTCGTATAATTCAGCTAGGTTGGCAAATATGTGACTTTTAGTTCAACAGGTTTTAAGAAATCCCCCATGGAAAAGAGAACCAAACTGCCGGAAATACGCAAGTTTCTATCATGTCATAACTATTTCTAACCGGTCATCTAAACATGAATATATGGAGTAGGGAACGACTTGAATTTATAACTAAAGTGAATCAATTTCAACTGCCTTCAAAGTTTAGATGTTATTTGTTTGATGCTGAATTAAGAAAGCGTCATTTCACTCGTAGGAAAACAAGAGCGCTAAACAAAGCCGAAGGGTTTCACTCTAGTGTCATTATTTCATCGAAATAGACTACCTCGGGGGTAATATTTTCTCAAAGGGATCAGAAAGGGTTCGCATAAATAAGAGCGAAAGCAATTAAAATTATGCAAAATAAATGTTGCCGAATCCACACGCTAAATTCAACGCCCAAGGAAACGATCTTAGTGAACGCAGGCATAAATATTGAGGTGTGTATGCATGTCTTAATTACCATTAGAGACATGCTGTCTTCTCGAAGGAGCAACGTTCCGCACCATAGCACTTTATAATCCAGCACCTTCCGGGGCCATAAATAGATACATAACTCATCCTAAAGCAGGGTTCTCGCTTCTTCCTCCCACCCGATAAACCCATTCGGACGGAACGTTCCAATCAGTTATCACCGGGTCTGGGTAGCCACCTTTGTACTGGAGCAGAAATCGATTTCGACTTAGAGATATTAGTTTTGGAGTACTGGAAATCCTTAGAATTCAACATCGTCCCGTCGGTTCTCCGTCTAGACAAACGTCAGACCGAGCCAGTGCCGATGCAAATGGATCGATTTCCGTGAGCTATCACCTCCAGTCAGTGCCGGTGTGTCACTCTGACTGGAAACCCGGAGAGGTCATTAATCTTCATTCTTCTTCTCGGTCAGCTCGGTTCCGTTAACAGTGCGATAAGGCAGTGGTTATCAACGACTTCATTGAAGCTTTATTTCCATCAATTTTTCGAGTTTTCAATCATTAGAACGTTAGTTTGAAAATTTAAAATTTGAGATAGGTCAGTCTATGACTAAAATAAAGAATCCCATTGGGAAAACAAATTAGCGAGGCATCTACTACTTCAACTACTCGGAACCACTTCCAAATCGAGAACCTCTGCCCAAGACTGCGTCGTTGTTTCTAACTGCCTTTGTGGTTTGTAGCTGCCATTCGTATTTCACAGTGCTTGGATTCAGAACGACCTATCCCAGCAATGATCAATCAATGTTTGCTTATGCTGCTTCCATCTCACCATTCAAGCATTCGACACGTTTCACCTAGGAATGCTTCCTGTGTGTAAGCTGTTGCTCCTCAGCCTCACCGGTTAAGGTTCGCTACGAATGAAAAACATTTTCAATTCCGGACGACCCAAAATTCCAAAAACAGGGAAATAGTTTGCCCGATGCAGCGTGAAATCCGACTGTTGTTTCTTGGGTTGAATGGTTTAGAGGGGGGAAGCATTCGTCCAGTTGGCATCCGATTTTCATCGTTTGAGTGAAGAGCATCTTCAATCTTTCTGTAGAAACGAGGATGCGATGCAGTTTAGACATAGGATAAATCTAAAACGAGGGGCCCGATTGAAAATTGTAGGTATTTCAATAAATTAAATCTTGGAAGGAGTTGAACGTTGAGGCTTGTCTCAAACTGAGTGTTTTACTAAGTACTTCCACAGCTACACACCCATCGCACATACTGTAGTGATTTGGGACTGAATCATTTTACAACTAACTAATTGGGGCCATTAGTTTCAAACACAGATCTGGATCAATTAAAATTATTCAGTTCTGTTTCACTTCATATTCAAATTATATGGGTTCGATTCCCTCCCAATTTATCTGATTCTGGTCCGATGCGCTTCATATGTAAGTTCCGTTCTAAAACTCGAAGGGCGCGTTGATCCTCTGCACGTAGAGTTCATGTTTCTTGTTCAGTTCATAGAGGACTACTGGTTTAATAAGACTTTTGCAGTTCGTGTGACGGCAAACTTTGGTCGATCGTAGAGCTCTGGGGAGTCCAAAGTATGCTCGATAGCCCTCTGGGAAATTCGAAAGGACTCGAGAGTGTCCCAGATACTCGAACTACATACATCACTACGCCTTCATCAATCTTATCAGTTTCCGTATCCGTATTGCGTATTCGTGCATAATCTGCTATAACTGGTCTCGATGGATTGTACCATACGCCGATTTAAAATCGATGAACAAGTGATGTGTGGGCACGTTGTATTCACGGCATTTCTGTAACACCTGGCGGATGGCGAACATCTTTTCCGCAGTAGCGCGTTCACCCATGAATCCATCCTGATATTTCCCCACGAACTCAGTGCTTCTCCACCGTATTTTTACTCCCTTTACTCACTCAGTAATTGTTCTGCTCCAGTGGATTTATTGTTTTTCAATCGGCCAACCTTCTCCTTAATCTCTTGGAGGTTAGTGCATCCTGCGCACGTACTTTTAGATCTGTCACCACGCCACCTTCGGTGCTTGCAACGTCGCCACTGAGGTGCTCATCGTAATGGTGCCGCAACCTTTCAACCATCTCACGCTCGCTTGTGTGAATATTCCCGTGATTATCTCGGCACATGTCGGCTTGTGGCACAAAGCCTCTGCGCGAGCGGTTCAGCTTCTCGTAGAACTTCCGTGTTTTCTTAGCGCGGTACAGCTCTTCCATCGCTTGACGATCTCGTCCTTCCTGCTGGCGCTTTTTTCTCTTTAAGACTGAGTTCTGTCTGTTCCGCGCCTGTCTATAACGTACCTGATTCGCCATCGTACGATGTTGCAACATTATCGTCCATGCTGCTTTCTTCTCGTTTTGTATCAGTTCACATTCGCCCTCGTACCAGTCGTTTCTGTGAAGTCGCGGAACCAATTGGTGCAGCTGAGGTACTACCTATGGCGGATCGGACGTTCCTTCAGCCATCTTCAAGTGTAGCTGCGCCAAGCTGCTCTTCCGTTGGTATGGCCACTACTAACTGCTGCGCGTAGTCTTGAGCCACTTCTACGACGTCTCTGTACTCTCACCTGTGAACGCGCTCTGGCTGTCGTTGCCAAAGTTATAGTCATTATTACTTTTTCTTATGCTCAATATGGGTTCTGAATAGCTCTTCCTCTTTTTATACAGGACCCAAAAAAGTACATAAATTGAAAGTGCATAAACATAACCTGCAAATAGGTTTTAATGCAGTTAAAAAAATAATATTTCCATGCTCACTATTATCACCTAGCAAGAAGAGTGGCAAACCAAACTTCTTGTTATAGTGATGCCAATGACGTTCTGACCAAGTTTGCCAAAGCTCGAACTTTCGATATCATCGAGATGGCGACATAGAGCTAGTTAAAAAGATCAATTTTTACAAGTTCACTAGAGTCACCAGGAGTCACCTAGCGAAATGATCGCGTATTCAACTGCTTACCTTCTATCAACATTGCTGGAGACTGTGCTTTTGCCAAGGATGGAAGAAAATCACTTCTAGTGACAAATGATACAGGATACGAACAATCCAAGATTGCCTTTGCTCTTGCAGTAGCATGATGCCGACACCTTCGCCTCATGCTTGTATCATGGGATCACAGGCAATCAGAGCATCTGATGCACGCTTCATCATGGGATCACACGTTATCGGATCATGTTACAAGTCGTGATAAAGTTTATTCATCACGATTTAAACTTGGATTTAAACCACTTATGGACCAATAAACATAATTCATGATTAAAAACAATACATTCATTGGCATATCTTGATATTAGAGAAACAAGAATGCACAAAAAGTGAATGATTTTCGGTTTTTATCATTTCAACTGTATGATAACGATCGCATCATGGCCGCACATGCCTCGCGATTCAATTTTCGCGGAGCGTGGTTTGTTATAATGCTTGACGACAAGGTTCTATCGTTGTTGCTATGATCGCGCGATGCGCTTCAACCGCGACACATTCGGGATCTTATCATGATCACTAGATTTCCATCCTTAGCTTTTGCAGATTATCAAGTTTCCAAGATGTGTGTAGCAGTATATTTATTTTCAAGTGATGCTAACATTTTCGGCAGGTGATGTAATACTTAATGTTGTAATACACGCAGAAAAATGGCGCTTGTTTAAAACAATAAAACGCATGGTTGATTTTCAAACTAATAATTTACTTATTCCAAAGTTATATTTAATTGTTTTCATTTAGAGTTCATCGATAAAAACAACCGATTCCCATCATTTCATATAATGTCAAAAATTGCATTTGTTTCAACAAAATAAAAACCATAAACATGGTCCGAAAGCACTCACACATCTATAAAATACTTACCCCAACATCGCCACAACGAAGAAGGTGTAGCAAATCCATCACGCCAACTTCCAAGTGCAGCTTTGGCCGTGATGGATAACGCGCAGGTACTCACGATAGCATCCACAAAAAGTTGATCGGTTTCCTCTTTTTTTGTCTTTTTTTAGTCGTTCTCCTCCCCATCCGCTTACCGACGCTCTAAAAATAGATTTCCGAACTGCCGCAGTTGCTGCCGTCACCAACACAATCACATTCCGGGTTTGTTAGTGGCAAAAGTGCAGTCGTTTGAATCAATCCATTATTTTATGTTGAAAATACCATACCTATCTCTGTTTGTTTTAACAAACTGTAAAAAAATTCGACAAATGAAAATATTTGTATTATCAAACAATAGAACAGTTCAGTTTGAACAGTTCAGTTGAAATCAGTTTGTCGCTATAGTAAACAGAATAATCGGTTTATTTGAACTAGAATTTAATGGTGTTTACAATTTATTTTTCTACGTGTACGCTTTCAAGCGAATCCGTACTTTTGACGGGTAGCGTATTTTGTAGTGAAACCTTCTTATGTGTACCATTTGCATGGATTTACACCTTGTACAGCAGGGAAAATGTTACTACGTTCCTTGATACCATGATAACTATTGTGTAACTTTACTGCATAACTGGGCCTGCTTTCAGGCTTGCTTCCTCGAAGCGTTCCCTCTTGAGATTTCCCATAGGATCCCTTCTGGTAATTCTACATATCTGGAATTCCCTCTGGAGATACCTTCAGTCAGAGGTTCCCTTTGGAGATTAATTGAAGAGTTCCCTCTAACGATTCCGACAGGAATTCCTTTTGGATTCTGCCGATAATTTCCTCTTGCGGCGGTAATTCCGCCAAGAAATCACTTTGAAGATTCCATTTGAAGCTTCCTCTGTGAATCCCGGTGGATGTTCCCCAGAAAGATCTGTCTGTTCCCCAGAAGATCTGTCTGGAGATTTCTATAGACCTTCAAGATTTACTGCAGGGGTTTCCCTCAGAAGGTCTTTCTGGGATACTCCTAGAAGATTCATCTTGGAGTTTCTCCAAGAGGTTCCTTTTGGCGTTTATCCTGCAGATCTCTTCTGAAGATTGTTTCCGTTAGGGGTTTCCACTGGATATTCCGCCAGAAACTCCGTCTGAGATTTATTTTCCCTCAACTGTCCCTCAATTGTGTAGGGGTTTCTCCTGGTGGATTCTCTTGAATGAACTTCAGGATCATGAAATCATGAAATGAACTTCTGTATAAATCCCCGTAAAGAACTCTAGGAGGAATCCCTAGAACGAATTTCTGAATAAACTTCCAGAAGGTACTTCTGGAGTAATCCGTAAAAGGAAATCCTGGATGAATCTCCATATGGAAGTCTTGGAGAAATGTTTCCAAAAAGAACTCCAGGAGTTGCCTTTAGAAGGAACACCTGGACTAATTCCAAGACGAAACTCTTAAAGGGATCCCCAAGTGAATCTAATGAGGAATCCTCAAAAGGAACTAATGGGGAACTTTCCAAAGGAAATTCCAGGCGAAATCTTCAAAAGGTATTTCTAGCGGAATCTCTTGAGGAACATTGAAAAAGAATCCCCACATCAAATTTCCGACAGAATCCTCAGAGAAAATTCCGGATGGAATTCCCAGAGAGGATTCCTCGAGAAACATTCAGGAGGAATTCCTGGGGGAATTCTCAGATGGAATTCCCGGAGAAATCACAGGAATAGTCTCCAAAGGTGAAACTCCTGAATTTACAAGAAATATTTCTGGAAACATCTCCAGAGAGAAGTTCTCCAGAACTCCTGGAAGATTTCCTAAATAGAAGCCTTCAGAAGAAACTACTAGAGGAGTCCCCAGGAGGTAAAACTCCTAGAATAACTCCTGCAGGTATCCCTAGAAGGAACTGTTGGAGAAGTTCCCAGAGGGAACTGCTGGGGAAATCCCTAGAGGGAAATCCTGGATGAATCCCCAGAAAGAGCTCCTCGAAGAATTCTCACAAGTAAATCCTGGAGGAATCCCCAAAGGAAATTCCTCGAGAAATCCACAATGAAAACTGCCCATGGAATCTCTAGAAGGATGTTCTGGAGAAATCCCCAGGAAGAAGTAGTTTAAGCATTCCAGGAAACTTCCTAAAAGGTACTTCTGCAGGTATCCTCAGAAGAAATTCGGAGAAAGAACTTTTATTTAAATCTCATTATTTTTGTGATTTTTACTTCTGTGCTGGCTCTTCACACACAGAAGGAACTCCTAGAAGAATTCCCAGATGTCGCCACACACAACTCGTGGAGTTTCTAAAACGAACTCCTCCAAGAATTTCCCCAGAAGTTCACACACGGTGTGTCTGGTGGAACCCATTATTTAAAAAAAATCGGTATCGCTAAAATACCCACCAAACGAAAGCTAAGGGTCCCACCTTTCATTTGAGACTAAATGAGAAAGTTCTATCGGCGGGTCTAGAACATTTTTTTTTTGGAATAGTGTGATATTTTTTGTATTTTCTCGAAGTACTAAGTAATAACGAAAAACAGTTTTTCCATTGCCAACATGGCTTTCCGACGGAAGATTTTTTATATGATGTTAATTACACTTCCCACAAAAGCATAATAGTCCCATGTTAATAAAAAAAAAACAGTTAAGGCTTTTTACGGCATCATCAGCATCGGCAGCCATGTTTGATATGTGGCTCGAAATTTCAAAGTGATAGTTCTCAGCCACAAAAACGAATATTCGTATGAAAAAGTATCATCCTATATGCTCACTCGCAGTGATTGCGATGATACTTTTTCCAGTTGCGTTGCTGCAGAATCATCTGTTTTTCATCACTCCAAAAATGGGAGGCAAACAATCATTGAAAAGCAAAAAGTCAATGATTCCTTTGCAAGCTTCGTGATGCATTATGACACCTTAACAGTAGTCAGTTTCGTGGTTCTGGGCAGTAATGCTTAAAAAATGTAATAGTTTCAAGCAGGTGGACTTGATGAGTTCAAATTTCAATTTACATGTGGTCGGGGTTCTGCTAAACCGAACCAAAGACCATTTTTTGAAAAAATTGAGTTTTCTTAACCATTAGATGAAGAATATGATGATCTTCTTTCCGTGTAAAAATCCAGTAGTTCTGACAGCTCTTCGTGGAGTAAATTCAAAATTTCTGTTTGGCAGAGCATACAAAAATACCAACCAGAGTGAACTGTAAACCATTCCATAGAATCAGCGAAATATTTTGAGGATGGAGAACGGCAGCCACGAACCGTGTATTATGGAGAAATATTGCTGATTCAGTTTTATCTTGACCTTGTTGTTATACTAAATAAATGAATGAAATGAATCAACATCTCATTCTCATCTATCTCAGCTTCTTCCGAAGCTCACAGTGGAAACGATTTCCACTGATGATGCGTGATCGTATTTTACGGATCACGTAATTTGCAGCTGTCGTTATATGGACCAGAGTCCTTTATGTAGTTCTATTCTCGAGATACACAAGTTCAAAATTTCTATGAATCATTGAAGCCGCCTAACGGGCAAATATAAACCAACCCATTCATTATCGGATAATAACTCTCCTGAACCACGAAAAAGAGAGGAAATGGAAGACGGTGCAACATGCTTCATTTTCCACGGTATTAGCAAAACTTACTAATCTGTGAATAGACCATTGGGCATTCAAGTCTTCTGGCCTCTTTTAGGGCTCACTAGCACCCGCAGAGCCCACTTGCGTCACCTAACGGATAAACCTAGAACCAACTAGTTCACTATCGGATAGCTCTTGCTGTCCTGATCAACTATGCCGAAGACAAAATTGTCTATGTAGTCTGGTTGTTGAGAAACAGAAGTTAAGAATTTCTATGACTCACTAGCGCCACCTAGTATATAAACCTAGAACCAAGTAGTTCATTATCGGATAGCTCATGATGTCCTGATCGACCTTGTCGAAGATTAAATTTTGAAATTCATCTATGTAGTCTAATTCTCGAGATACAGAAGTTCAGAATATTTAGAGTCCACTTGCGCCACCTAGCGGACAAACCTACAACCAACTAGTTCTCTATCGGATAGCTGTTGATGTCATGATCGACATTGCCGAAGACGATATTATTCAATGTAGTCTGATTCTCGAGAAACAGATGACTGAAATTTTTAGAGCTCACTAACGCCACCTAGCAGATAAACCTTGAACCAACTAGTGCGCTATCGAATAGCTCTTGATGTCCTGATCAACTTTGCCGAAAGCGAAATTCTTCTATGTAGTCTGATTCTCGAGATACAGAAGTTCAGAATTTTTAGAGCCCACTTGCACCACCTAGCGGACAAACCTACAATCAACTAGTTCTCTATCGAATAGCTGTTGATGTCCTGATCAAGATTGCCGAAGACAGAATTCTTCTATGTAGTCGGACTCTCGAGATACAGAGGTTTAAATTTCTAAGGACTCACTAGCGCCACCTAACGGATAAACCTAGAACGAACTAGTTCACTATCGGATAGCTATTCATGTCCTGATCAACCTTGCCGAAGACGAAATTCTTCTATGTAATCGGATTCTCGAGATACAGAGGTTTAAATTTTTAGGACTCACTAGCGCCACCTAACGGATAAACCTAGAACCAACTAGTTCACTATCGGATAGCTCTTGATGTCCTGATCAACTTTGCCGAAGACAAAATATTTCTATGTACTCTGGATGTTAAGAAACAGAGGATAAGAATTTCTATGGCTCGCTAGCGTCACCTAGTGGATAAACCTAGAACCAACAAGTTTAGTATCGGTTAGTTCTTGAAGTCCTGATCGACCTTGTCGAAGACAAGATTTTGGAATTCTTCTATGTAGTCTGATTCTCAAGATACAAAAAATCAGAATTTTTAGAGCCCACTTGCGCCACCTAGTGGACAAACCTACAATACACTAGTTCACTATCGAATAGCTGTTGATGTCCTGATCAACTTTGCCGAAGACGAAATTTTTCTATGTAGTCGGATTCTCGAGAAACAGAGGTTTATTTTTTTCAGGACTCATCAACGCCACCTAGCGGACAAACCTAGAACCAACTAGTTCACTATCGGATAGCTATTGATGTCCTGATCAACCTTGCCGAAGAAGACGAAATTTTTCTATGTAGTCGGATTCTCGAGATACAGAGGTTTAATTTTTTTAGGACTCACTAGCGCCACCAAGCGGATAAACCTGGAATCAACTAGTTCACTATCGGATAGCTCTTGATGTCCTAATCAACTTTGCTGAACATAATTTTTTTCTATGTAGTCTGATTCTCAAGATACGAGGGCGTCAGTGTTGACAATGGGTGTTGACGAAGCACCTGTCAAAGCCCAATGTTTCGTGATCACTAGCGCCACCTACTGGAGCGAATACGTACTAAATTACGTACTATCGAAGAGTCCTTGATCTTCTTAACACCTTTGCTGAAGACACCAGTCTTCCAAAATGCTTCATTTCTCCGCAGTTATCGAAAAAGTTACTGATCTATAAATAGATCACTGGGCACTCAGAGACGAATGCCCCAGAGGTAAAGTCTCTCTAAACAAAAAAAAAATCACTGGGCGGAAATGGGTTAAGTCGGATTCATCGACGGCCGGTCGATAACGGACCAGTGTTAGTGGCAAAAGTGCAGTCGTTTGAATCAATCCATTATTTTATGTTGAAAATACCATACCTATCTCTGTTTGTTTTAACAAACTGTAAAAAAATTCGACAAATGAAAATATTTGTATTATCAAACAATAGAACAGTTCAGTTTGAACAGTTCAGTTGAAATTAGTTTGTCGCTATAGTAAACTGAATAATCGGTTTGTTTGAACTAGAATTTAATGGTGTTTACAATTTCGTGTTGCGTCAGTGTTGACAATGGGTGTTGACGAAGCACCTGTCAAAGCCCAATGTTTCGTGATCACTAGCGCCACCTACTGGAGCGAATACGTACTAAATTACGTACTATCGAAGAGTCCTTGATCTTCTTAACACCTTTGCTGAAGACACCAGTCTTCCAAAATGCTTCATTTCTCCGCAGTTATCGAAAAAGTTACTGATCTATAAATAGATCACTGGGCACTCAGAGACGAATGCCCCAGAGGTAAAGTCTCTCTAAACAAAAACAAAAATCACTGGGCGGAAATGGGTTAAGTCGGATTCATCGACGGCCGGTCGATAACGGACCAGTGTCAGAGACGAATGCCCCAGAGGTAAAGTCTCTCTAAACAAAAAAAAAATCACTGGGCGGAAATGGGTTAAGTCGGATTCATCGACGGCCGGTCGATAACGGACCAGATTTTCACCGTATGGCCAATCCTCCAGAAATTCCATGAATATCAGGTCTAGATTAAGCTGTCTAGATTGAGCAGCGAAGGTCCTTTTGCTGGTGAGTGCGTCAAAAACAAAGTACATGCAGGTTAGCGGAACCGAATACGACCGGATCCATCCAGATAGTAATATCACGATAGACGAAGGAATCATGCCTACAACGGGCTCCAGAGGAAGACATGGTCTACAGGGTGCGGCAGCAAAAAAATCCGAAAAGTTTAAGGCGCTATCACACCCCAATTATGGACTATATATGACTATTTTTTCATGTTAGTGTCTCAGTCAATATCTATATTTTAACACTACAAAATAAAAATGAACATATTTGATTTTTAACATGTGGTAATGTACGCCTAGAAAGTGGGTATCAATAAAACAAAATGGCTAAAACAGTAAAAACAAAGCTTTAATTTGATGAAAAACCAGGTCATACTGATCCAGAGGCATGTAATATCACATAATAGATTAAATAAGTACATATATATGATGATATTGTAGAGAAAATTAAAAATTTTGTTTTATCAGATGTGAAATTTGGCGACCCGTGTACTTTTCTGTGGTTTGAAAATTCTGATTGCCTTCAGTTTCAGGCGCCGTCCTGTAAAGGTTAGTGACCAAAATGGGAAAATTTTTAATTCACTTTTCAGAAAACTAGCCTGTTAGAGTTCATGGAACGTTGAAAAATAGATTGATTAACGTCAAGTGGACGAAAATGAGGTTTGCAGCTAAAAAACACTTTCGCATTTTTTCCGGCCGCATACTGTTGATGTAAACAGATTCACCCCGCAGCAAATGCACCATGTACAAAATACTAATAAGACCGCCCCATGGTCCTCGACAGACACGATATATGGACTCGAGGAGGTCCTGCAAGCACTCGGTGTTTTTGAGCGATGCGTGCTTAGGGCGGTCTTCGGCGGTGTGCAGGAGAACGGCGTGGGCTGAAGAAGGTTGAACAACGACCTCGCTGCATTCTTCGGCGAACCCAGCATGCAGAAGGTGGTCAAAACCACAAGCAAACAATGGGCGGGGCATGTTTCGAGAATGCCCGATAACAACCCTGCAAAGTTGGTGTTCGCTTCTGATCCAGTTTATACAAGTAGGCGTGAAGCGCAGGAGACACGATTGGTGGACCAAGTGGAGCGTGATCTGATGCACATTGGGCGTGACCGATAGGACATTGAATACAGGGGGTGGCCAAAATGTTTGGGATAGGCAACTTTTTTTCTCTCACAAAAAAGTTCAACATGGAACTTTTCATAGAGTGCATCGAATATTCTCAATTTTGACTGTTTATTAACCTATTATATTTGCACCAGTGGTACAATTTTGAGCTCGATTGGTTGAACTTTCGCGAAGTTATAACTGATCTGGTAAAACACTATTTTTAAGACTATCAATTTTTAAACAATCATATCTCGGAGACCAGTGAACCGAATGGAATGAAATTTTGAGCGATTATCAACAATATAATGATGCTTGAAAATTCATCAGAACAAAGATACTTTTTAAACGTTGAAAAAAGTTATGATGGTTTGACATTTTCACCCTTTTAGAGGAAAATGAGTCAAATTCACTATACTGCACAAAAATTACTAAATGTGTTCTTCCTTTAATCCAAATAGGCTTCAATATATTTTTTTTTAGATATCTTATGAACAGAAGTAGAAAATCTTTGGATATCAAAAACAAAATTTTAAGACATTGATGTAAAAAAAATGCATTTTTTCGAAAAAGATCCAAAAAGTGTCAATCCATCATACCTGTTTTCAACGTTTAAAAAGTACCCATGTTTTAAATGATTTTCAAGCATTAATATATCTATACAAATAAAAATGGAATGGTGTTTGTATGCCACGAATAGGCTCGGGAACGGGCCAACGGGTCTACACCATTCTTCCAGTCTTTCATTCGTGCAGGGCTCCGACGTGTTCGTTCGAAATAATAATTGGGGAAATCGACCGAGAACGCATCGAAAGCGAGAAAGCTCGAAACTTATTTGCGGGGCATTTTTTGACATAGCTGCATGCTAAAAACACTGTAGGCAGGCAGAACGACGTTTGCCGGGACAGCTAGTTGTGGATAAAAGTTCAAAATTTCATTCAATTCGGTTCACTGGTCTCCGAGATATGACAACTCAAAAATTAGTAGTCATAAAAATAGTGTTTTACCAGAACGGTTATAACTTCACGAAAGATTATCCAATCGAGCTCAAATTTATACCAATGATGCACATATAATAGGTTGATAAACAGTCAAAATTTGAGAATATTTGATGCATTCTATGAAAAGTTACAGCATGTTTTACTTTTTGTGAGAGAAAAAAAGTTGCCTATCCCAAACTTTTTGGCCATCCCCTGTATGTGCTATCCTAATAATGATGTTGTGCAAATATTTGCATTATTTTCGTTTCTGCTACGGATCAGGAAAGAATGAAACATAACAATATGTAGAAATTTCACAAAACTGCTAAAGTAGTGCAGAGAAAAATAGCGTCATCCTCTGTTATATGCAATAACTTGCTAGCAGTAGAGTTAAGTAACCAGATGGAGGCATCACTTCAAGCAACTTGTTAAATCAAAGCTGTAAAGTTTCCAAAACTAGATAAAGTTGAAAAGAGATCAGTAATAAGCTGAAGAACAGTAAGGTTGTTGGAAAAGATGAGCTGGTCCTAGCCAAATACCCCATTGTTGCGTTTAGAGAAACAATTGATTCCCCTGATTCCCTTTAATGTACATTAGCCCCTCGTAGATTGCCATTGAGCAACCTAACTGCATCTATGAAAATAGTCAAAAAGCAGTCCGAAGAAGGTACGATTCCGAATTTCCCAGCACAACACACCTTGGGTTCCGTTTGAGATGCAAATGATTCTCTCTTCTTTCTGAGGGAAACACAACAAAGCCACCTCCGGCGATTCTGGCTCATTCCAATCTATTGCTGGAGTATTTCCTCTCAGTCACCACAAACAAAATTTCAACCGAAATAAAGCCATTCTCGAGTCCCGACAGCAATGTACTGAAATATTCAGAGTGGAACACAGCACACCAAACGTCGGATCGGAAAATCGAATCTACAATCTACAATCCCAAGAATTTGCATACATTCATAGATTAAGAAATTTTCCCTGCTGACCGTCGACTCCGTCCATGCACGTGAACGGAAAGGAGTAAACTTTTCAAATCCCATTCAAGTAGCCCGCACCACCAGCACCAAGCATCAGCACTGCGCCACCACCGGCTGCGAAACTAATCTATAATCAAGTCCATCGGCCAACCGGTTCAAATTCCCCGAGGGCCTCGAATGAAGAAAGAACCCTCTCCATCCGTGTTCCCGACGGCGCGCCGGCGAGGAGATGCAACCATAGGATATCGATATCAAAGCGACCTGTTATACGCGCGCGCCCGGACAAACGGAAATGTCGGACTGTGTGAGTGTCATTGTGATAACGATCGAAAACGGTTCGATTAATTACGAACCCTGAAGAGGGGATGTAAGGAGCAAAAACGGCACTCGGTAACTCGGCTCCACAGGGGCTTTGAACTTCCTCCTGTGCCCGGCAATTCCAATCAAAGGATGTGTTCTGGTCATCCCTGTTTTCACGTCATATGTGATCAAATGCGCTGTTTTGGACAACCGAGGGTATCACCTACTGGGCATAGCAGCACAAGTAGGTTCGATTTGATGCATGGTCAAATTTGAAACTCAGAGTGTTTGAGATGTTCGGATTTCGCACAGTCTCACATGAGTGCTTGCTGGGTGGTGAACCTGGCATTAAAATAGGCCATGTGTTTGATATGGTTCAATCACTTCGAAGGTACGTTGGTGCTCAACAGATTTTGCTGCCTCCCCTCACACGATACACACCAACTTGTCTCTCTATGGGAGGCAACAACGGAGACGGAAGACTGTAATTTTATTATAAGCTGGACCAGGGCTTTAAAAGAGTAAAATGGGAGATTTCAAAAGATATTATTGTATCTTTCGAAAATCTTGTACAATCCCAAGACGCCGGAGCGCAGCTACAATGGCCACTCGAGTGGGCCAACAAACTTCTGGGAAAACTCCCACATCCAGGCATTTCCGCATAGCAGATCTGAACATCTCGGGAGCCTGTGCAATAGCTACTTTTAAGACCAGGTTTGAAACTCCGTCCGGTAGGTCTAAGTAGGTTTCGCTGACGGCGGAGTGCCTTCGTCGAAGTATGATGTCTTCCAGCTGTGAGGGCGTGGCCTTGACCTAGCCCGCTCTTCCTCTACCCGCTGGATGATGTTGTTGTCGTCGATACTGTAGCAAACCGCCAGGTGATCGCTGTGAATGTAGCAATCGTCCACTCTCCAGTTCGTCCAGTTTTGCCAGGACTACAAAAAGTAACGTCAATAATCAACTCCGCACCGTTCCGACTAAATGTACTCTTTGTAAATACCGACATTAGCCAGGTCGACATCTAGTAATGGAAGTGTCTCTAGCAGGATCTGACCCTGCTGGCTCGTGAAACGGCTTCCCCATTCTACGACCCAGGCATTGAAGTGACCCGCTTCGCCCTGTCAGTACGGTTGTCATACAGTTCAGAATCTGCGGGAACTGATCGATCGATCACCGTGGAGGCGCATAACAGCTACAGAAGAAGAACCCGTTTACTTTGGCGACCATTAAGCCCTCATTGGAAGTAGACATCATCTCCTGGACGGGGTATTTACCCGTCGTCCATATCGCCACCATTTTTCTGGACCCATCCACGCCCCAATTGCCGTTGCCGGGGGAACTCAGTATAGGCCCGTTGTGATGGCGATATCCGTCACCCACTCAGAAACCGAATGACAAAGCAGTTGCATAGCTGTGTCATAGTGGTTCAGGTTTAGCTGCGTTACCTGTACTGTACTTCACTACAGCTTTCTTGAAGGCCGGGTAACTTGGACCACCCATTGGGTGCCTGTTGTTCACGGATTTCCCGGAACAAATCAAACACTTAGGTGGATTCGTGCCGTGTGCCTTATGACCTTCGGCGCCGCATCACCTGCACAGCTTGCTCCTGTCGCTGCTTCTTCAGTCCCATAACATTTGTCCTGGTTCCAGACACCTGAAGCAATAGGCGCCATGGGGAAGTTACATTCCACTTGACACAGGTCCTTTCAGGTCATAATTGCTTCCGACAGTATCTACACAGTTTCGGGCATGCGGATTCTCCCGAATGCCCAGTGTGCACTGGTTTAGTGGAAACGGCGGAACACGTTTTGTTCGTGTGCCCGCGTTTTCGCACAATGCGTGACCGCATACTTGCCACATGCAGGGAGGACACAACTCCGGACAATTTGGTCCAGAGGATGTGTAGGGATAAGTTTGGCTGGAACACCGTTTCAATGGCTATCACCCATATCGTCTGGGAGCTACAGAGGAGGTGGTGCGTGGACTCGGAGAATGGCTAGTTCAGATGCAGTACAAGAGGTGGTCCAGGGGTTCGGAGTCGGCTTCGTAGGTGCCCTGCGGTCGAGACCGACCCTTACAGCGATTAAGTGGCAGCGGAGAGGAAGTCCCGATAGTGGTGCTGTCGTGGCGTCGGTCTACTGGGTTGGATCCGAGCCCACGGTTGGAAAGGGGTCCCCGGCAAGAGTCGGGGCAGGTGGAGATCCAGCTGTCAGCAACCTTCTGGTGCAGCTGATAGGGCCTGAAGGGTAGTGATACCCTTGCCTTCAGCAGGTCATATCGGGTGTCACGTGGGCATCAGATCTTGATGTCTGCCAAGCAGTTGGGCGCGGGCAGGGTTGACCCTGCCCGCCTTCCGAGGACAAAGGGAGTGATGAGGACCACTCGGGAAACTGGCTCGATGTTCGTTGCTGCATGCCACGCAGCTAACCTTGAGGGTGCGATGTGCACTAGCCCCTCTTTGAAGCAATGCCTTCTTGGTGGTTCCGGAGAGACGAAGGGTTTGGCGACCATAGGAATGTATTTTAGTGGGTCGAGAAGAGAGTAGTCCTGGCTTTTATTACTGTTGTAGAAGACGGCCTTAACCCCACACTATCCAAACACCTGTTAGGGTGTTTGTTGAGCAGATTTTTCCCCTATGGTTTAGAAGAAAAAAAAATACACCTGAAGCAAACCTACGGTTGCTTCTGCATGGTTATTTGGCATACAGACCAGCCCACCTTTAGCTTCCCTACTTTAACGGACTTGTTTGCGTCTACCAAAGGTAGCTGTACCAAAACTACCTGTGTGTCCATGCTGGGCTCTTTCGTAGCCGAACGGCTGCGGTTGCCACCTGCACCTCGCACTGTTCCCACAGTGCCGTGACGGCCTCTTCCGCTTCGGTGAACTCGTCTAGGTTCTTCACCTTCAGAGTCACCTCCGCTGTAAGAGCTCTCACCTCGACCCTTTCACCAAGATTCTCTTCCGCCAGACATTTGTAGGCTTCGCTCTTGCGCTCCTTGTCGCGCTTGAGCTCTAGAATCATTTCACCCGTACGAATACGTCTGATGCTGCGCACGTCGACTTCGCAACGCCTTCAAGACGACTGAGTACTTAGACTGTTCAGTCTTGATGACGTCTTTTTTTCTTCATCCTCCTCCGTTCAACTGTCGTCCAAGGGGGGTCCTCCCCTTGGTTTGCCTTACTCTGTGGTTGCGGTGCACCGACTCGATTCGAGTCAAGTACAAGACACTGAAGACGACCTTACAGTTGAGGTCGAAATACGTATCTGTCGAAAGGATGCAAATTCTTAGTGGAATTCAAAGGAACAGTACTTAACGCTATTTTCTTTTTACTTACAGATATTCCCCTAGCAAACCCAGGTTAATCATCATCATCCTTGCTTATGTTGAACTTCGTGTTCGCAAAGTTGATGTTCTTGTCAAGTTGCTGCTCAGCCACCTCTATTGCAGATAGTCCATCACTTTTGTGGTTAATGGCCCTCATCAATAACCACGCTCCATCCAATATCTCCCCCGGCAAGCTAGCCGGGGAATGAATCGAAGTTCCCACACTCCCACGCGTGCGCAGCTTTCTGCTCCTGACGCCTCACTTCTTCTTAACGGAGACCTAGCCAAGCTGCTCCTTGCGAAGCGGTTAGAACCACTTCCTCCTACGTTTTGATTTTTGTTGTTTGAATTTTCCATGAATAATCCCATGAGTAGTAGTAGAAAATGTTGAAAGCTATCATTATCTTGGTAGCCAAAAGGCGGCCGATGGCGACACCAAGATCATAAGTGCACGGATCAAGAAGGCGAGGGCTGCTTTGGCGAGTATAAGAAATTTATGGAAAAACAACCAGATCAGTTGAAGCACCAAAATCCGAATTTTTAACTCGTACGTGAAATCTGTACTGCTATACGCCAGTGAAACCTGGTGTGTATCAGCGGAGAACACTTAACGGCTGCAGCTCTTCATCAATAGATGCCTGCGGCATGGTGGCCTCACAATTGGATCTCCAACGTGGAGCTCCATCGTCGATGTCATCAAAAGCAGATAGCGACAGAAATTTGGGAGCGAAAGTGGAGGTGGGTCGGTGACACTCTACGCGGGGCGGAAACGAAATCTGCAAGCAAGCGTTAGACTGGAACCCAGAAGGACATCGCAGCAGAGGCAGACCCAGAGGCTCATGGCGGCGCAGCCTCAACTACGAAATCAAGCAAGTCGACAGAAATTTGACCTGGCTACAGGTCAAGGCGATGCACAGTGGGAAAAAATAGGCATAAAACGCGAATAAATTCAATATCTTTGCTCGGAGTGGATGGATTTGAATGAATTTTTGACACAAATTGCAAAAATCTCTATAGTTTCAGATAAGGAGGGTGTCATCCGCCGCACGATGCAAGAAATCAGTGTATTGAGCTCGTTTTGCTCACACTTTTTTGAGAAAAGTTTCATCTATTCCCGACTGGCGTGCAAAATGAATGACTTTTTTAACTCCTATTTGTGTAGAAACTTCCATAGTATCGAAAATTTGACATAAGATTGGTCTTTCTCTTGTAGATTGCGTTCCACTCTGAGCGAAAATGTAAGCGAAAATTTCAAGAAACAGGGGATATCAGGGTTATTTGAATATATTTCAATTTTTAATGCCGTACGGTGAGCCAAACCAGCTCCAATCGATACTACGGAAGTTTGAACACAAACACGAATAAAATAAATAATTTATTTTGCATTCCAGATTTTTTCCAAAAGGGTGAAAATGAGAGAGAGTGGGGTAAAATGGGCCCGATACACTGATTTCCGGCATCGTGCGGCGAATGATACCCTCCTTATCTGAAACTGTAGAGATTTTTGCAGTTTGTGTTTAAATTTCATTCGAATCCATCCACTCCGAGCAAAGATATTGAATTTATTCGCGTTTTATACCTATTTTTTCCCATTGTGCGATGGCTGGCAATCACCCAGGATGAAGATCTTTCAATTCGGCCCTCTGTACCACCATGGGCGCTCAAAACTGAAAGTAAGTAGGTATGTTTCGTTGGGTTGGTCACGTCACGTGGATGCCGGAAGAATGTCAGGCGAAGATAATAGTGTGTGAAGAACCAGGGCGAGGTCGGTAATTCCGAGGTAGGTTTTCAAACGACTGAAGACAAGATGCAAGATGGCAAGTGGGCTGTTGCGGATACAATATGGAATATTCGGTAGCGATAGGAACATATTTGAGTATAGATTTGTTGCTTAAACATTGCTAAACAAGATTAGTACACCAACCACCAATTAGATGGTCTCAAGAGCGTCATCGCCATCAACCGCCACCGAATGCCCAATAATGGCCCAAGTCAGAGTCAATGGCCCACCATCGCTCAACGGGAAGCAAATTCCGCTCTAATACTAGGAAAGCACCACTTCAGAGCACCGACGACGGCCATAGAGAAAACCATTCGATGTCGATAGAATTGAGGAAAACATAATGCTTTCGAGTGCAGCTTCTTCATTTCCCTTTCATCGTGTGCCGTGCCGTCCATTCACCATCGATGGAGCAGCAATGATCATCGTCATCGAGAAGGAAAAAGCATCCTGCTGTTGTGGAAGACTTTTTTTTGCGACGTTCTATCGAAATCGAGCGAATGAATAGAACCCGTCGATTGGCAAATCGTTCAGCTCTGGAGTAGTTGTAGAGAACAGTGGGGTAATAGTAGTTTACGCAACAAGGTGCAGAATGAAGATTTTTACAGCACGAGTCGTACGTTTATCCAACGAGGCTTGCCGAGTTGGATAATTACGACGAATGCTGTAAAAATCGAGTTCTGCACCGAGTTGCGTACAAAGTTTTTTGCAATTTCATAAATTACCGCTTGAGGATAGTTTTTAACAAAACTTTTCCATCAAACAGCAAACTGATGTTCAGAGATTTGTTTAAGAAAATCTGATCATAGCAGGTTTTACTGTGTAGTTGTCACAATTTTTCAAAACTGCGACCAGAAAGCTTCAAGAAGTTGATCAAAACTGAAAACAGTGCTGTAATGGTTCATTACGCAACGCAAATCAGTGCTGTAATGAACCATTACAGCACTGTTTATTTGGTGTGGTAAAGCAGGCCTTTTCCTGTCGGATTTGCGTGAGGTAAAACAGCCTATTACGATGAGAAATTGCAAAAAATTTCTTACTCTCCATGGTGCAATGCTAAACTATGTGTGCTTTTTGATCCTATCATCTTCAGCAAACTGGTGTCCCTGGCTTAATAACAAATATCGTCGTAGACACTTATCAATGAAACATCTTTGCCATAATTAACATCAATAATGGAAAAGGAACCGAATGTATCAGCTCTACCAAGAGTCTTTTTTAGCATCTTGACCATACAAGTAGCCCGCCTGAAACTTCTGCCCCACCATACTCTAACGGCACCATCGAATCAAAACATCCTTTCAATTCAAGCTTTTCTCTGTTCGTTTGGTGATTTCTGACTGCGATGGCTGGTGCACATGGCTGCGAGACGAGGTAATTTTTATTATGCACAATTCTGTATTTTCACTCGTTCTTCAATATATTTCCGCTTCTATTTTTTTTTTGCAGCACCGCCGCCGTCGATATGGGGTTCCGTATTTATTTCCCTCTATTCAACATTCTGGTCTGCTTTCGGTTTCATTCACTTTATTGATTCGGAAAATTTTGCACTCTCCACGCTTATTTGTGCTGTGATGCCCTTTCTCCTGGAAGATATTTTTCACTTTTTTTTTATCCCCGGGACCACCGAGACCGACGACGACCAGAAGAGCACCATGAATGCACGTCAAAGCCGATGATGATCATCTCGGTTGGCTGGCAATCCAAATACAACAGACCGGGCGCAGGATGCAGTGCAACGCACCGCATACGGGAATCTGTTGAATAGAAACAGACGTTCCAAATGAGATTGGTTTACGGCAGGGCAGGCAGCTACCTACCTTCTCCACATAACTCCAATTTCCCTCTTTTAGTTAAGTTGTTTGTTTGATGTGGAGGAGTATCCTGTAGATGTAGAAGAAGCGTTATATGGTACGAATGTATACACGCAGAACTCGATGTACACAGCGCAACGAGTAACTTTCACGCAGCGACCGAAAAGACAAAAGAATTTTCACGCAGATTTGTGTAACACTGGATCAACACAAAAAATGTGCTGATCCGGTGTTACACAAATCTGCGTGAAAATTCTTTTGTCTTTTCGGTCGCTGCGTGAAAGTTACTCGTGTGCTGTGTTGTTTCATTTAAGGGTGTAGCCAATTTCATTAATTTTCGGAGAGGAATGTCATAAAAATGTACAGTTTATAGGAGTCACATGTTTTGAACAGATGGAGCACTGTAAGTGGCTTCATAAATGTAAGATTTTTTTGTATCTGTAACATATCTTATTTTTTCTTTTGAAATGAAAACAGCCCCGAAATTGTCCCAAAATGACTACTTTTCTTCGAAGCAAAACCTCAGCTAATCAGTTAACTAACGTAGCGATTCGGATGCCTTTCTCATTTTGCAATACGTAAAAATAACTTTTCAATTAGTGATCAATCAATGAAAACACTTATATTCTTTTCATGGCATCTTAACTATTTGTGTGATCAAATTCTATACTTTCGCACATCGTCTTGCATCCAATCCAGCTGATATTTTCAGCGCAGTTAGTGCTTATTATAGATTCATCACGTACAAAAAAATAACTAAAATGGTAAGAGGATAACCTGGAAGACGTAGTGGGCATAAAGTGGGTGGCAGCGTCTAATAAAAGACCCGACTGTACATATATTCAGATAATGCTATTTCATAAGAGCCTAACTGTCTTAATAAATTTCATTTCATTTATTTAGTTCAACTTCAAATTCATGATAACACTAAATCAACAATTTGTCGCCATGATACTCGATTTGCAGCTGCAGCCCTCTAACGTCGGTCACGCCCAACGCTCGCCAGATCACGCCCCACCTGATCCGCCCATCGTGCTCTCTGCGCCCCGCGCCTTCTTGTATCAACCAGATGATTAGCAAACACCAGCTTTGCAGGGTTGTTGTCCGACATTCTTGTAACATGCCCTGCCCACCGTATCCTTCCGGCTTCGACCACCTTCTGGATGCTGGGTCCGCCGTAGAGTGCAGCGAGCTCGTGGTTCACCTTCTCCGCCACACACCGTTCTCCTGCACACCGCCGAAGATCGTCCTTAGCACGCGTCGCTCGAAAACTCCGAATGCTTGCAGGTCCTCCTCAAGTATGGTCCATCTCTCGTGCCCGTAGAGGACCACCGGTCTAATTAGCGTTTTGTACATGGTGCATTTGAAGCGTGGGTGGATCCTTTTCGACCGCAGTTTCTTCTGGAGCCCGTATTAGGCCCGACTTCCGCTGATGATGCGCCTCCGAATTTCACGGCTCACGTTGTTGTCAGCCGTCAGTAAGGATCCGAGGTTGACTGAAACTCTCTAGGTAATGTAAATAGGAAGTCAGGGTCGTTATTCCAATAAGAACGAAGTTTTAACCTCACAGGCTTGGAGCGAAACTCACTGAACGGTAGGAACGCAAGCAAATAAAACACGTGTCCACAGGGGTGTTATATGCAACCGCTACGAACGTACTTGCCAAGGTCTTTCAACACAAGAGGTCTCACAAGTCTAACGGAAAAAGCATATTTAAAGCGAACCAAAGGAGAACGAGGCTTGATGGCTCCCCTTTGGGCCCGGAGGAAACGGAAATGAACCAGTAACTTAATTGAATCAAGGATGCGCTTTTGTAAAATAAAAATGGCGATCACCTTCATACATTTTACAACATTCTGGGTTTATTCACCCATTATTGGGCCCTGTAGGACGTCACGCTATGATGGGGAGTACTTACCTAAGGCATCGTCATGCCTGAAGGTGTTGTAACTGCTGGACGGCGGGAAGCGGGTGGTGCTCGGTCGGTTTGCCCGCCAGATGGGACGGGGCTGGTAGTGTAAACGTTGATAGACCGCCGGAGGAGGGGTGTGGATAGTGAGTGCTCTGAACGACCGCCGGGGGTAGCGGGGCTGGGGGTGAACCTTTTGAACGACCGCCGTGGGTAGCGGGGTTGATGGTGAATCTTCTGAACGACCACCGGGGGTGGCGGGGATGGAGGTGAGCCTTCTCTCGGGTGTACTGGCCCGAAACGATGAAATTGAGGAGCCAAGTAGGCGAACCGATGTTCCGGCACTGCTATCGGGGCTTCACGGACCCCAAGTAACAATTTTAATTTTATCAAAGTTTTTTAGCGATTCAAAAATCCTAAACATAAAACCATTGATGCCGACTTGAAAATGCTCTCGAGTTCTTGTATGCCTCAATAAGCCCACGTTCTGGCTAGTTGGCCCAGTCTTATTAGGGTCTACAGGACTTCGTATGCCAACCCTTAGGATTTCGGGTTGTATCATAGTTTTATCATTCTTCTAAATAAAACCATCTTCTGACTTGTCAAATAATTGTTTTGATTATTTTTCACTCTCAATGTTCGATCGTCAGAATAAATTATGCGAGGTTGTTTATCCAGCCATCAATTGGAAAGATGCAGATATGGAATTCAGATTTGTTTTCCTATTTAATACGTGTCAGGAGACATTCCACGGAAAATTTGTGGTGAATGTGACTGTGATAATGACAAAAACTAAGTGCGCCACACAAACTATGCATAATTTGTAAGTTAAATGCATTTAATTTACTCGGTGGAATTGGGTGCAAAAAAGGTTTTTTCAACACAGCGGAGTTTAAAAGACATTATGCAATTTTTCCGACAAAATAAAATGACGGAAACGTGTTGTATTGTTTAATTTGATCTTAAGCTGTACGTGAAATCATAAAATTGAGTAATAGTTGTTCTGTATTTACATGAATTATCCCGGCTAGGCGACATATTTTTCTGATAAAACTCTGTATTCCTGATGATTCCTCGAATAGGGCCAACCCTCCTGAGGTAGTCATAACTGAGCTCATGATAGAACTAGCGGTTTTATCACAGCATTTTTTTGGTTTATGTTACGGCCACGAAATCTTTTGTTGGTTTTATGCATTGCCTCACAGTTTTGTGTATTTGTTTACAAAAAACCCTAATTAATCCACCTAGCGGTGATGGCGCCTTTCTCGTGCCTTCTAAACCCCATTTCAATAAAACTCAAGCGAAATGTTGATGTATATCGCACTTTCATACAATTAACAGAAATCCATTTCATGATACCCGAAATCATATCGTTTATCTGGCTTTTCATATTTGAGCCTCAAACTCTTAAGAAAAAGACGCTATCTTGAATTTGAAGCTGCCAATTAGGATTTAAGATTGCCATCTTGGATGTTCTGATCGCCATTTTTGGCGTCCAGGCATCTTCCCTACGAAAAATATACTTCATTAAACAACCGCCATCTTGATTTTGGACCAACATCTTGAATATTCAAGTCGCCATTTTTGGAATCCAGACATCATCCTCATACCAAATATACCAAAAATGCATTGTTTCAGGCCCAAAAACTCCGTTAAAGAGCCGCGACTTATCTAGAAAAAATCGAAAATTGGAACATTCGTTTTTCTAATAAAATCTTGCAAGTTATTACTTGAAATGAATTTAAACGAAGAAAATTCCCTTGGCTGGGTTGTTGTAATCATTTTTAAACAAAGTAGAATAAAATTTCTCATACACGGTGAATGTGTCCCTACTACCACGGTGAATGGTGACCTACCACGGAATTAGGCGACCTTACTACCCTTTACTAATTGTACTATATCACCAAATCTTGTGAAAAATTTTCTACTTCTGTGGATATTGCTTTAATTTTAACCTATAATGAAGATATTTGAATGCGACACCAACAATGTTTATAAGACTGGTGTCAAATGACAGCCCTTATTTACCCCGAATCCTCTTAGATCCACGGTGAATGGTGCCTTGACGGTACACTAAGTGTACGAGAAAGGCAAAACACTACTGTCGAACTTTTTAGCTTTATTTATCTATTGGTTTAGATTCCAAGATCTTTTTGGTAGCAAATTTAATAACCTTTCAAATGCGATAAGTTTGACCATTTTCAAGTTATAGCCAGTTTGAGACAAGCAAAGTCAAAAACATGTAAAGTTCAATTACTACGTAACGGTTGAGATTTGACCATATGCGACATTTTTTTCACCGGTCTGAACCTGTTTGCTTGCTAATGTTCATGAGGTTATCAACAATCCTAGCTTTGCTGTGTCGCATACAAAGGTTCAGTTAAATTTTATATTTAACCGCTTTCGGAGGGACACCCGGAACTGGTTACGGCACTACCGGATGTCCCTAATGTGGTCCAACCCTATTTCTTTGATAACCAGTCATCAGGTTATCAGAAAAACCGTTATTTGTTGTATCGCATGCATGGGTTTGGTACTCTTTTATATTTGGAGACATCCGTCGGGACCCCGGAACCGGTTCCGGACAGCTATCGGTTCAGACATGGTCTGATACTGTGTTCCTGCTATTCGTTCATCAGGTTATCGAAAATGCCACTGTTTGATGTGTCGCGTGCATGGGTTTGGTACTCTTTTATATTTGGCCACTTCCGGTGGGAAATCCGGAACCGGTTCCGGAACACTACCGGTTCAGATATGGTCTGGTACTATTTTCCTGCTTACCGTTCATAAGATTATCGAAAATGCCGTTGTTTGATGTGTCGAATGCATCGGTTTGGTACTCGTTTATATTTGGCCACTTCCGGTGGGACATCCGGAACCGGTTCTGGAACACTACACACTCAGATTCAATTTCGTCGTTCGGTAATTATTTTGCTGAAAAAAATCGGTAATGCTAGAAAACTACCGTTTTTCGGTAAAGTTGATTTGTTTTACAAGAGTTCGGTAATTTTATTACCGATGGGTTTGTAATTCGATACTTTGACAGTATCATCTGTCAAATAATTTACTGTGCGTACTGTAAACTCGAGCAATCGCCGTATACTGTGAAATACTTTACCGAAAACTTGTAAATCACACCAAACTTTACCGACGTTCAGTAAAATTGCCAGCATTATTTGCGAAATGTCAAACTGATGATAGTTGCAGTTCTCGTTTCAACAGTTTTAGCGGTTCAGTGTTTTCAGTTCTCCAAAAAATGTATAAAAATAACGTTTCCTGAGAATAGTGGCAATTTTAAGTCGAGCATTGTTCTTACTGGAATTGGGTAAGTTGTTCACATGTTTTTACTCTGGCCTTCTCCCAATTAAATAGTCAATCATTTCGTTTAAGGCTATCCAAGTGTTTACAAGGTGGAACCAAGCTGGTACTCGCTTCGCGATCATGCTACGAATCAATGGTGACACGAAATTAAAGTAAAGAAATGTGTGTTAAAAGGCATTATATTTTCTCGAAAAAGTTACCAAATAAAAACATTTCAACTTCAGACTATATCATTTATTTTTACAAATACCGAAAAACTGTAAAATATCCAGAAGAAAACATTGAATCACCGAAATCCTACGGTAATTCTGAAAAGCACATTACCGGAAAGTTCGGTAATTTTTGACAGCCTTTCGAAAATGTGGTTTACCGGATGTTCGGTACTTGATTCAATTACCGAACGGATTACCGAACGTTCAGTTGTTGAGAATTCGGTAAAAAATTACCGGATACTGTAAAAAAATCTAAGTGTGTACCGGTTCAGATGTGGTCTGATACTGTTTTCCTGCTAACCGTTCATCAGATAATCGTAAATGCCGTGGTTTGATGGGTCGCATGCATGGGTTTGGTGCATGTTCATGTCTGGCCCCTTCCAGGGGTACCGATCCGGAACACCTAAATGGCCATAACTCCGAAACGGCTGGACCGATCCGAACCATTTTCAATAGGAAACTGTGCACTAGGCGTGAACCCGATAGCGGCACCTCAGGTAAACTGTCGGTTGAAAGTAGTAAGCCGAACTCGTCCACTTAGACAGCCAACTCCAGTAGCTGTTCCGGTTAAATCTTTCTATGTAACTCCGTTTCATATTGAGCAAACTGAAGAGGACGTGGTTGAATATCTGCGAGAGAATATGAATGTCGACAATTCCATTCTTGATTGTGTAAAATTAGTTCCGCGCAACAAAAATATCAATGAGCTCTCTTTTGTATCTTTTAAGTTAACGGTATCTGAAGATTTAGTGTCTGTTATTTCTGATCCATTCTATTGGCCTGAAGGTGTAGAAATTCGTGAGTTCCAGGCAAAAAACGGGAATCCACCCAGTCGTGTAGCCTTAGTATGAGTGTCGGTAATTTTACTAATACAAATGTACCAATCCAACCTATTCATGTATTTGCTAATCCGTCGCCAACAATGAATGAAACGATTCATGAAACTGGTATAAAGTTGCAATATTATGAATATTGCCAATTAAAAGCATTAATTGAAAAACATTCCAGAAACTTTTTGAAAATAGGACTACATAATGCTCGTAGTCTTGTTGGAAATATAGAAAACTATCGGTCTTTCATAGCAAACTCTGAGCTTAACGTTTTTGCTGTGGTTGAAACTTGGCTTAAATCGTCAAACACGAACAAATCTGTCGAACTCAATGGATATACGATAATAAGATCTGATCGCCGAGACAAGAAAAAAACGCGTGGAGGTGGAGTAGCTTTTTATGTAAAAAAGAACATTAAATACTCAGTTATTTCTAAGTCTGAAGATGGAAACGGAATTGATTATCTTTTTATCAAACTAAAGCATGCAAACTTGGTTTGTGGTGTCATATATAAGCCTCCAGATGTTAATGTGACTAAGTTAGATGGGGTTTTTAACCTTATCGCGGAAATTTCATCTACGGAACCTAATGTTCTTATCATGGGTGATTTCAATGTCAACTTATTAGTTAAAAACTCGTACAAAGCCACAAAAATGGCTGAGTTCTTAAGCTCGCTTTCTTTAAAGCTTGTGAACACTTTTCCAACTTGTCATAAATCAGAATTTTCGTCTGTTATTGATCTATTTGCTGGTAATTGCTTGAGCAATGTAAATAATGTCTATCAATCGTCTGTGGGTGGTATAAGTGATCATGACTTCATTTGTGTAGATTATAAGTATAAACATTCAAAGGCAAACTCTGAGGTCTATTGGACTAGAGAGTACCATAAAGTCGATACATTCTCTTTTCTATCTGATCTAAGAAATATATCTTTTGATAGAGTTTTTTATTGTGCTAATGTAGATGAGAAGCTTCGTCTTTTCAATAGGCTGTTCTTTGAAATACTCGACCGACATGCACCTCTTCGTAAAAAAACGGTAAGGGATCCGAATAATCCATGGATCACTAATCAAATTGAACGTTTGTTCAAAAATCGTTCTGATGCTTATGAGTGTTGGAAACGTGATAAGAGCAGTTCTCAGAAATGGGCAAATTTTACTCGCCTCCGTAACCTAGCGAACAATAAAGTTAAGTCTACCAAACGAGAATTTTTTGCCTCCCAGCTGAATGCTGACCTTCCAGCAAAGCAATTATGGAGAAATATTAAAAGACTTGGGTTGAAACAAACTAACACTAAAATGGGCGGTGGTGATATCACTGCAGGGTCCCTAAATGTGTTTTTCGTCACGCAAACTGTACCATTTTCTTTCAGCCATAATCATGATTCCTTTGAATTACCATCAAGATTTTCTTTTACTGGTGTTACTGCTGATGAAGTTCTTGCTGAATTTGCTTCTGCGTCGTGTGATGCTGTTGGTAATGACCTTATTCCTCTAAAAATGTTGAAAGCATCTTTATCTGTAACGCTCCCGTGTATAACTGATATATTTAACAGCTGCATAACTACTTCGGAGTTCCCTATTGACTGGAAAACCGCTAAAGTCATTCCTATTAGCAAAACTGATAATCCCTCGACTGAAAAGGATTATCGTCCTATTAGTATACTTTGTGCACTTTCGAAAATTTTTGAATCCATTATGTATAATCAGTTGAATAGTTATTTAATTGATAACAATCTATTGAATACTTTTCAGTCTGGCTACCGGAGATCATGCAGCACTGTTACTGCGTTAATCAAAATTGACAGTGATATACGAGAAGCCATAGACAAAAAATTAGTAACTGTTATGGTTCTTTTAGACTTCAGCAAAGCTTTTGATTCTATCGATCACCGGCTACTTTGTCATAAACTAAAACATAACTTTCATCTGGATCATTACTCGGTTGACTTGATACAGTCTTATTTATCTAATAGAATGCAGTATGTTGACTTTAATAACCAGCTGTCTGATAAAATACCTGTAGCAAGTGGTGTCCCACAAGGATCGATACTTGGACCTCTTCTTTTCTCTATATTTATCAACGACTTGCCACTTTCTATATTAAATTGCAAATTTCATTTGTATGCGGATGACTGTCAGTTGTATCTATCTGGTTTACCCACTCACATCTCCGATATTGTAAATAAAGTTAATAATGATATTCGCAGAATTGTTGAATGGTGTGGAAAAAATGGTTTACTTTTGAACGCAAAAAAAACACAAGCCATAATTTTTCGAACAAAACGCTCTAATATGCCCCATATTCCTTTGATTTTGGTGGAAAACAGAACCATTGAGTATACTAAGGTGGTCAAAAATCTCGGACTTCTCATGGACTGTAATTTAGATTGGAATGCTCAAATAAATGCTGTCTGCAGCAAAATTTACAGTTCCCTACACTCTTTAGTTCTTTTGAGATATTTATTTATTTATTTATTATTTTATTTATTTATTTTTTATTTAAGTTCATCGGACCTTAAGGTCTACATAAACTGTTAAAATACATAAAAACACACATTTACTTAACTTAATCTTAAACATAAACAACACTTGTCACGTTACAGTACTTACAGTACACAACCAATCTAATATTAAAGTAAACCAGATCGTCGAATTCTGTTTGCAAAACGATTGGACGGCTCGTCAAACTCGAACAGATCTTCCACAATGCTAAATGTCCGAATACATGCGGCGATGGGCTCATTGTAGCCATACAAGGTTCTGTGGAATCTATGCACAAGCAGGGTTGAGTATCGCAGCTCTCTACTAGGAATCCGGAAGTTGATCATCGCTCGCAGCTCTGGAGAATCTATTTCCCCATTAATAAGTTTTGCGATAAACACAGCCTGCTGAATTTTTCGCCGACGTTCTAGTGTGTCCAAACCAAGCAATTGACATCTCGCCGGATATGGTGGTAGGTTAACTGGATCTCGCCATGGCAAACTTCGCAACGCCATTCGAACAAAACGTTTCTGAACTCTTTCTATCCGCAAACACCATGAAACCTCATGCGGAAACCATACAATAGAGGCATTTTCAAGAATTGGACGTACAAGCGAGCAATATAACGTCTTGAGACAATGTGGGTCGTTAAAATCTTTGGCAATTTTGAGGATAAAGCCTAAACGTTGCGTGGCTTTTGAAACAATCATGGATCGTTGGCAATCGAACGCTAGTTTTGCATCTAGTTGGACGCCCAAATCACAAATTTCAGCAGTTCTTGTCAGAATAGTTCCATTGATATTATAGCCAAACAAAACTGGACTATCGAGGCGATTAAACGAGATTACGAGATTTATTGCTATTTTGTGGACAGCGATCGCAGCGATAAACATTATAAACCTCTCCAAAAAGCTGCAGTGATGTGATAGAGCCATCGAGCCCCGTTTCAGTAAAAACTATCACGTCGAAGTTACAATCCATAGTGGCCAGAAACACCTCGTCGATTTTTGTGCGCAATCCTCTCACATTTTGATAGTAAACCGTAATACATGGGCCAGGATCGGAAATTTGCTGAAATAAAGAGTGATTGAATTCGAGGGAAGACGTAGAACCAACTAAATACTCGCCTCTGGCGAGAGTCCTAGGACTCTCACCTTCCCTCAAACAGCACGGCTCATTCAGGCAACTGGCACAGGATTCCCCAACGGCTGCTGCTGAGTAGGTGTAACTGCTGCCTGCTCTCGGGCGAGTGAAAACGGTCGTCTGTTTTTTGAAAAGTCCACAAACTCTCTAAACATTAGCCCGGTGGGCCAACGCGTTGCATCAAGGGCTTGTTGTTTCAGAGATAGATCAAGGCCGATTTTGAACGATATGTAGCTCATGTTCGTGGTATCTGCTCCCTTCGGAACAAGACGGATGACATCGAAAGAGTTGGTCAAATTTAGGCAACGGGCCACAATCTTCTGAACATCATCATTGGTGATCAACGGTTGAAAGCCCGATAGGTAAAGCCAAAACTTAGGTGGCGATACGGCTGGCGTAATAAAGGGAACCGACAGGTCACTGAGATCCACTTCACCAGTGCCTCGATCTGCAACCGGCGCTAGCGACAGGCCATTTTCTCCTCTACGACGCTTCGTGCCTACAGCAGGCCAAACGGGTGTCTTCATTTCTCGAAAAACGGGAGCTTTCGGAGTAGAAATATTCGCAATATTATCTACTTTTCTGCTCAGCTCAGCAACAACACCGGACAGCTGTTGGAGCTGCGTATTGATATTATCACTTGCGGTTGGAGTTGCATTGCGATTCACTTCGTCCGAAATGTACGCACGAATGCTTCTACCATTCAATTCATTTCTGCATTTCGTACAAACAAATAAAAACTTGCCTTGAGCAAAACCCTCTTTGCATGAACGCATATTGATGCCACAACAGTTCTGGCTAATGTGAAAAGAAGTTTCGCAAAAACCACAACGCACTGGCTCCAAATCGTTGATTTCGATGTGACACTCTCCACATTGTTGTTTCTCCATTTCGGCTTATGGTTTGTCGTTCGCAATCAGCGTATGTAGTAAATCCCGAACGAAACAAGCTGCACGACGAATATAGCTTTGGTTGGTGCTAACGGTTTAGTGGCGCCAAATGGATCCAAATAATCAGGATGAAGATTTGCAAAATAGTCCAGAAATAAACTCGAATTTTATGTGTACTCCAGTATCTGGTGAAAATATTATACTAGCCAAACACGACGAATGTAGAATGGAACTAAAAAACTACGTAAAACACAGACAAAATCGTCAGAAAAAAATCACAAATAAAACACAAACAGCTCGATTTGAACACAGTTGAACAGTTTTCCACATATTAGAACAGTTAGCTAGATCGCTCATAGTTCCTTTATTTGATTATGGCGATGTATTATTTAGTCTCACATCAAAGAAAAACTCAAAGAAATTGAATTTAGCGTTCAACTCTGTCATTAGATATGCATATAATCTTAAGAAGTATGATCACTTATCAAGATATAAAACTGCTTTGCTCGGTTGTGAATTTACAAACCATCTGAAACTTAGAATGAGTATTCAAACTTACAAAATACTTAATGATCCACCAAACTATCTTAAAAACTTCTTCAACCATACTCGATCATCTCGTTCATCCTCATTAATTGTTCCTAGATGCCATTCAAATTGTTTAAAAGAATCGTTTCGTCACCGGGCAATACAAAATTGGAATAATCTACCTCTTAATTGTAGAAGTGAGCGGATATTTTCTCGCTTCAAGAAAGCTGTAAATGTATATTTTAGTGTTGGTTAATTGGTACAATTGTGTTTGTTTTAGTAATAGTAACATATACTTTGAGAATCATTAGGCGATTATTTATGTTATTATAATTAGTAATTAAATAAATAAATAAATAAATAAATGCAAGTTTTATTGAAATGGTATATAATAAGTGATAAAACCAATTCATGTCTACTTGCAAGTCTTTAATTGAAGATGTTTATAGCAGAAGTTATATGATAGTTTTTTGGAACGCCGAAGGTTCAAAGTAAAAAACTACCACATAAAACTAATTCAGAACAACTAGCTTTTTGACATGCTCGTATAAAACCAGGTTAAAACATGAATAAACCTTCAAGGCATGCTGATTGTTACTTGGGACGGAGAGAGTGTCACTGATGGCTTGCGGAGGATATCGACCAGCGATGGCCGATCCAAAATGGCCGGAGGATGTCTATGGCCGATCCCAGAACTCCAGGCGGTTGGCACGGATCTCTTCTGCACAACTTTGGGTTATTTGGATGTCCACAATAGCGAGTGGTATCACTGGTGGCGCGCTGGGGCTACCAACCGGAATGACGTCGGAGTATTCCTGGGAATTAGACCGAAACAAAAGAAAAAAAGCCCTGGTGTGGACCTACCACATGGCATCCCAAGTAACAATCAGCATACCTTGAAGGTTTATTCATGTTTTATCCTGGTTTTATACGAGCATGTAAAAAAAACAAATTGTTCTATATTAGTTTTATGTGGCAGTTTTTATTTTGCACCTTTGGCATTGCATAAAACTAGCATATAACTTCTGTTATAAACATCGTCAGTTGCAAGTAGTCATGAATTGGTTTTATCACTTATTGTATGCCATTTGAATAAAACTTGCATTTGTGGTTGTAGTTTGAGAGATTTTTTTGTAAACAGATATACAAAACTGTGCGGCAATGTTTAAAACCAACAAAAGATTTCGTTGCCGTATCATAGACCAAGAAATGCTGTGATGAAAACGTTAGTTCTATCATGAGCTCAGTTATGACCACCTCAGGAGAGTTAGCCCTATTGGAGAAATTATCAGGAACACAGTGTCTTATCAGAAAAACCATGTCGCCTAGCCGGGATAATTTATGTAAATACTGAAAAATCATTCTCCATTTTATGATTTCACGAACAGCTTAATATCGAACTCAACGATTCAACACGTTTCCGTCATTTTATGTTCAGAAAAATTACATGTTGTCTTTGAAACTCCATGTTGAATAAAACCTTTGTTGTATCCGAGTAAATTAAATGCATTTAACTTCCAATTAATGCACAGTTTGTGTGGTGCACTTATTTTTTGTCATTATCACAGTCACATTCACCACAAATTTCCCGTGCCATGTCTCCTGACACGTATTAAATAGGAAAACAAACCTGAATTCCAGATCGGCATCTTTCCAATTGATGGCATGATAAATAACCAAGGATAATTTATTCTGACAATCGAACATTGATAGGGAAAAACAAACAAAACAAGTATTTGACAAGTCAGAAGATGGTTTTATTTAGAAGGTTGTATATCAGGGATACGATAAAATTGTGATACAACCAGAAATCCTAAGCCGGTAGGCATACGAAGTCCTGTAGATCATAACAAGATTGGGCCAACTAGCCAGAACGTGGGCTTTTCGTGGCATATAAGAGCTCGAGATGACTTTCAAGTCGGCATCAATCGTTTTATTGTTAGGGTTTTTGAATCGCTTAAAAACTTCCATAAAATCAAAATTGTTACTTGGGATTAGACTCCCTACGGTGACGTCATAACCTATTGTTTCACTATCACCAGTTTTCTGCGTATAATTACCTTTTTCAGCTTCTTCTTCTTAAACCATTAACAATAGCTCTTCACAATAGCTTGACAATAGCTTATTGTATAATCTAACTCTTTAAACAATTAAACAGAAAGAATCACAGTTTAGTACATTTACTACAATCAACCATTTTTCACCAACCTAATTATTTTTCTTTTCACCACTACTTCTAATTTCTGTGACTATTTTCTATCACATTTTATTCCAGAAAAAAAAAAACACAAAGTTAAATTAATAAGGTCACAGAGAAATACTTTTTACAAATCCCACCTAGGGAAAATTTGGTATTAAACACGGCGCGCACTACTAATTGTCCAATGGTTGCGACAGAAAAGAGGCTTTTTTCCGTGTTGACTGAGTATTTTTATTAGTTGGTGGAAATTCGGAGAGCAAACTTCGTAAAGATACGAAGGTTGACGTTTCAACAACCTCCTACCTTGGTATGTAATTTCTTGTCTTGTCTATTTGTGATTTTGTTTGTTGTTTGTGTGAAGCGATTGTTTCGCTACGCTTGAATCGCTTACAACAAATTAGTCCGAGTTGTGAGTGAAGGGAAAAGAGGAATCGTGAACGCTTCACCTGTCAAATAGACGTGTGAGAGCCGGCACTCATCTTTCGTCCGAATTTGTATACACGGTAAAAAATCATCATTAGAAGGTAACTTGTGTTGGAGGCAACAAGTGGAATATTTGTGACCATCGGTTACAAGACGAATTCCTCCACTACCTCGAAAATATCCCCGTCTATCGTAACATTACTATCCAGACGGATCCGGTCGTGTTCGGTTCCGCCTACCAGCATGTACTTTGTTTTTGATGCATTCACCACCAGTCCGACCTTTGCTGCTTCGCGTTTCAGGCGAGTGTACAGCTCTGCCACCATTCCAAATATTCTGGCAATAATGTCCATGTCGTCCGCAAAGCACACAGATTGACCGGATTTTGTGAAAATCGTTCCCCGGCTGTTGAGCCCGGCTCGTCGCATCACACGTTCCAGAGCGATATTGCAGAGTAGGCATGAGAGTCCATCACCTTGTCGCAGTATCCGGCGAGATTCTGGATAGTTCACTTACGCAGTTTACCTTACGCAGTTTTGAACACCGTCCATCGTTGCTTTAATCAGTCTAGTCCGCTTCTCAGGAAAGCCGTTTCTGTTTATGATTCTCCATAGCTCTGCGCGGTCGATACTGTCGTATGCCGCTTTAAAGTCGATGAAGAGGTGATGCGTTGGGACCTGGTATCCACGGTATTTTTGGAGGATTTGTCGTACGGTAAAGATCTGGTCCGTTGTCGACCGGCCGTCGATGAAGCCGGCTTGATAACTTCTCACGAGCACATTCGTTTTAGGTGACAGACGGCGGAAGATGATCTGGGATAGCACTTTGTAGGCAGCATTCAAAAACGTGATCGCCCTGAAGTTCTCACATTCCAAATGGTCGCCTTTCTTGTGAATGGGCAGATCACCCCTTCCTTCCACTCCTCCGGTAGCTGTTCGGTTTCCCAGATCCTGACTATCAGACGATGCAGACAGGTGGCCAACTTTTCTGGGCCCATCTTGATGAGTTCAGCTGCGATAACATTCTTACAAGCTGCTTTGTTGGTTTTGAGCTGGTGAATGGCATCCTTAACTTCCGTCAATTCCGTCCTCCGCTGCACTGGCGTCGTCGTTTCCTCTGTTTCCGTGAGCTCCCGTGCCTACGTTCTCCACGCCGTTCAGGTGCTGATCAAAGTGATGCTTCCACCTTTCGATCACCTCACGTCCGTCCGTCAAGAGGCCTCCGTCTTTATCCCTGCAAATTTCGGCTCGCGGCACGAAGCCGTTGCGGGATGCGTTGCGCTTCTGATAGAACTTCCGTGTTTCTTGGGAACGGCACAGCTGTTCCATTTCTTTACACTCCGCTTCTTCCAGGCGGCGCTTTTTCTCCCGAAAGAGGCGAGTCTGCTGTTTCCGCTTCTGTTTGTAACGTTACACGTTCTGTCGTGTCCCTTGCTGCAGCATTACCGCCCTCGCGGCATTCTTCTCCTCCAAAACCGTTCTGCACTCTTCGTCGAACCATTCGTTCCGTCGATTCCGTTCCACGTACCCGATGGTGCTCTCGGCTGCGTCGTTGATGGCTGCTTTCACTGTACTCCAGCAGTCCTCTAGAAGGGCCTCATCGAGCTCGCCCTCGTCTGGCAACGCGGCTTCGAGATTCTGCGCGTATGCTGAGGCGACATCTGGTTGCTTCAGTCGCTATAGGTTGTACCGTGGCAGTCGTCGGTACCGTACATTGTTGATGACGGAGAGTTTTGGGCGCAGTTTGACCATCACCAGATATTTAGTGGTCGGAGTCGATGTTGGCGCCACGATAGGTCCTGACGTCGATAATGTCTAAGGTGCCGTCCTCCGCCTGTTAAATACACTTCAAAGAGAAATTCTTGACAAGGTAGCAAGAAAAAAGCTACTAAAGTTCCTCGCAGTCCAAGCAAGCCTCCTGGACCCAAGCGAGGACTGTTCACTTTTATGGTTCTCGTGGATCGCTTATATGATGCCCTCGGCCTTCCAGAATGTTTTAGAGGCATCATTGATATGTTTATACCTATCAATTGACGATGCTGGTGCGCGGAGTTGTGTGGCGTTGATAGCTTTGAATCTATATATGAGACATTTTACCGTGACGTTACAACGTTTTGATGCATTCGTAGTCAGATTTTCTACTATAACTCATGAGAACGGTTGTAAACCTCAAAATATTGTTTCATATTCGGATTCCTTGTAAAATTTCTGATATATTTGACCTATTGAACATTTAGTTTTCATTATAAAAACGTGTTTTAAATGCGTATTTGTAGCGTGACGTTACAACGCGCTAGAATCCGCCCCTCTCTACCGCGCTACCAACATCTTAAAAAATCTGCTGGGATTTTTATGTTATTCTGATTTTTTTTCTACCATTGCAATTTATTGGTTTGTTCTTCAATTCAATGGAATAAAACATATAAATTTCGGATTTGTTTTTGGATAATCGACTTTTACATTTCGTGACTTTACAACGCACGTTCAGTTTCAAACAGGGTTCTGCTCGCGTTGTAACGTCACGAAAATGCACATCATGTTAGAATCAGAATAATCAGCCAAATTTGCCCAAATTTGTGAATATATTATTGCATTACCTTCACTGCTTCAAGGGGAACTTTATTCAATTGAAAATCCGTTTTGTGATTAATGGCTTGGAGGGCCAAGTTATTGCTATCAGCAGTATGAATATTCCTTCATGAAAGTTAATGACAACAGTACCAACTATATTCTTCTAATTTTATCCCAAAGACTAGACCGCTGAGATCCATTACTTCGCGCCGCCAGATATTGAGATTTTTCAGCATAGAACCCATCACGCCGTCGCGATAAACATTTCTTAAATAATCTATGCAATGCCATCAATTCAAGTAAAAACGCTTTAAGATGTGTGCAAGAATTTATTGAACCAAAGGCATACCAGAGGATCTGCATACCACTTAGGACCCTTAAACCAACTTCTGTGATCTCAGAGATAAATAGACCTAACAGTGATAAAAACAATCTTAATTACTAAGAGAGTTGGTGTCTTTGGCAAAGTTGTTTGATAAGTCACAACCATTGGACGTGAGCTTTCGCGATGCTAAATAATAGTTTACAATAATTTGCAAATGGTTAGAATTTCTCAAAAAGTTTCCTACAAATTCTGACTAGCAGTCAAAATTTGAAAATTTTTGGACATTTTTAAATAGTTACAACTTTTATTTTCTAAATAAATATAATGTGCATGATTTTTTCAAGATATCAACTACCACTAGGCAAATAGAACATTAAACCAAACGACTTTTAAACTGAAAATCTTTGGAAAGTTAAACAACTCCCTAAGTATTCAAGGACCTGATATATATGAATCGGTGATTATTGTGATATCAAAGATAGACGTAACACTGACATAATTTCCATCCCTGTATATTTCAAGATCCTTATTATTTAAACAGTTGCTGTCCTCGACAAAGTTGTTTGGCTCTTCAAGAACTTTCAATTTATGGGCCGAATGATGTCAAATCCTTCTACTAAGAGGGCATACACATTTTTAGTTTCGCTAACCTCAGGATCATGGTAGATCAAGAACTTTCAGTTAAATAGCCGTTTGGATTTAATTTCTGCCGCACCGTGGCGCAAGTTGCAAATTTTCAATAACATTCCAATTTTATTAATTATCTTGAAAACATTCAACAAGCCGTAAATCTGTAAAAAAATTATCAAAAATTCTCAAATTTTGACTGATAGTTTCTCAGCTTATTACCTGTAATTGCTACAAATGTAGACTTGATTTGTTAGCTCTACACGAAGATGGAGCGCTTCAAGTAGAATACATCTTTTTTGACTGTCGTTCTATTGACTCTTTAATCTTGGGACCAAGTAAAAAAAGTTCCAGCTTGTAGAATACTTTTTGAGAAATTATAATCATTTGCCAACTTTCGCAAAATGCAAACTAGCGCCTTCTAGTAGCGAAATCTCGCATCTAATGGTAAATCCACTGCAAGTCCTTGACTTACCAAACAATTTTGCCGAAGAAATCATCTTTCTAAGAAATCAGGGTCTTGAAACTTAAAATTTGTAGGTTCTCTAGCGCCACTTTTTGATGGAACTTTAAGCCAAACTATCCATCAACTGTAAGTCTTTGACCAACCAGTAGGTCGGCACCGAAGGCACATTCTCCTCCATTTGGGAAATTTGTGCCATGACCAACCTAACAACTTTGCTGAAAACACCAACTCTCGAAATTATCAATATTGTGAGATATATGAGATGGTAATTTTGTCAGTGTTTCGTCTGTTTGGTTCTGATGTCATGGAAATTATCGGTTTGAGTGGCATTTGATTACGATTTTTTTTTTTACAAGATCGCAGTATAATTACAAGTTACACATTTTTTGGAATTTGTATAGAGCGTAGACTTTGGCCAAACATCACATCCCCCGTCACTCAAGAGTCTACTTAGTTTATGAACGGCCCCTAATTGTACGCAATTTATGAATAACACTGAATGAATAAATGAAAAGGGCTCATACACAACGCGGAAGAAATAGTTTTGAATATAGAACTACCTGTGTCCACTGCAGGAGCCACCCAAGCCAGAGAAATTTTCTCTTTTCCACCGAACTTTTTTTTCGTGACGTTACAACGCAAACTTCAACCAGGTGAAACTCAGGCGCCAGTGAACCGATTTACTTTTTTTTTAGTCTCATTGGAAAGATATTCTGGAGTACAAAGACCATACAAAGTTTCAAATTTGAAACTTGTAACGAATTTGAATAAATTTCATAAAGGTTGCTTTTCCGTGACGTTACAACGCTTAAAAAACCTATACTTTGACCATACGTCAGAGTTGTAAAGTATTACAATTAAAACTTTTTGTATGCTAAAAAAATCTACATACTTTTATCTGTTAATCATGGAAGACTTTTGAAAAATCAGTGCGTTGGTGTTTAAAACACGACAGCCTTGATGAATAGTATGGCGAAATGCCCTAAAACCACGATTTTATTGTTAATCTTAATCGTCGTTCAATAAATGTTTATTGTTACATTAATATCATGTTGAATGCATTTTTGGGCGACAAGAGTAATGTAGAATGTTATACAAATGTGAAATATGCCAAATATCAACTTTGAAAAATGAGTATTGATGATACGGGGCCCGTAGAATGTGTCATATTATGGAAAAACCTGATTTATTTCACCTATGGTGAACAGAACGCTTTTTACACTTATTGAAGTTTGTGTTGCATTTTTCGTATTTAACATACCGTCAAACGGGGTTACTTGCAACAGGGGTGTAACTTGCAACACGATGACATACATTATATGTGAACTATTTTCTCATAATAATGGAAGCTAGTATGCTCCACTATTTCGGTTATCAAAATTAAAGATCGTTTTAGTGAAAACATCAGTGTTGCTACTTTGTAAATTATTCAGTAACACTGTTAAAACGGTTTGCTCGTTTTATGCCGTAAAACAAGTATGAAAATCGTGCTTAACATCTCTTTTATGATAAGTTCGATAAATCTGATGACTTCGCTTGCAGTTAGGGCAGGCCCGTACACAGAACGCCAAGGGAGGGGTTTTTTCTCAATTTCGGCGAAAGGCGGAGAGGCGCCTAGTGTATGGAGCGTCGGTAATGGAGGGGGTTTACACACCCAACCACAATCCATCCCCCCCCCCCCCCCCCCCTGTGCACGGGCTTGAGTTTGGGTACCTAAGGCCATTCGCAACGCTGTTTTAATTTGTATGGCGAGTTTTAAAATAAAACTGAAACTGCGTGTTCGCAATGCACAGCTCTAGTTTTATTTTTCGAGCACATATTCAAAACAAATTCAAAACTGCTCGACAGGTTTGTTTCAAATACCGATAGATTTGAAACTGGAATAAAACTTTGTTTTATTTCCAAGCTGTCATCCGCGCGTTGTGTGTGTGCTCTGTTGACGGTTTTTCAATTTGTTTTCGACTGGTAGGCAGCACCGGCAGAGCTAAAAGTAAAAAAAAAGTGAATTTTATACTGCCAACAAGACTATAAATTTAGTGCGAAAAAACGTGAGATCCCAAAGAAACCGACCCGTCAGCAGCAGATATCCGCCAGTGAAATTTTGTTACAGGTGGTTTCAGGTGAGTTCCATTCCGGATAGGGTTATGTTATTATGAGAAATTACACTCGTTTTGCGGTTACAACGCTGCACCTGTTTCTTCCACCAAGCTCTGCGCTTCACGGCTTCCTGTTTACAGGAACAAATACCATGATTAGTAGGGGGATTAGGGGCATAATGGACACCCTAAGCAAATGAGTACGTTAGACATGTATAACGAAGAAAAACTTAACATATTATCAGTTGACTTACAACTTTAACTTGTTTCCTCTGTAATTTAATCATTTACAACAGGTAGAATGTCATTATTGTGACGAATTTTAAATCGTGTGTTTTTCACGGCTGGCAGGAAAGGTACGGGGCGAAATGAACACCCATCGGGGCATAATGGACACCCCTGCATATTTTATGCTAATTGTTTGGTTACATCGATCAGTTAAGTAATCTGCCTACGGGATCAATGCCACAGATGTAATACTCCATCTTAGACGAGTTTACATAGCATCAAAGTTAATTAAGTAAACTTTAGGCTAAAATAATCGGATTGATTTTTTCCAAACTATCTAAAACGCCTAACATTATGCAATGCGCGTACATCCATTCGTAATTGCCGGTGTTCATTTCGCCCCGAATCGACTACAACATTAAAATTGCAATTTATGTAAATTCTGATTAAAAATAAAATACTTCATCCATTGCTAAATCTCCGTATACATGTAGATAAGGTAACAATTCACTTGTTTGTATGGTGAACACACTCCAACACTCGTAATATTTTATTTGCTGCTGCTTCTAAATTATAATTTCACCATATGAAGAACATATTTCAATTTCAATGATATTTTGGTACTTTTGGAAAATCGAACCATGACTTGTTCCTTTACACTTATGCATTAAAAGTTTAACATAAAAGTCAATGGTTTCAGCAAAAACAGGGGTGTCCATTTCGCCCCGGGTGTCCATTATGCCCCTAATCCCCATTTCTGGCGAAGCCGATTCTGTTGTTCTTTTTCGACCCTCCTAGGATGTTAAGATTATTGCTAGCTACTAGGGTTAATATAATCGTTTTGTGCGATTAATGCCGGCTGCGCTACAGGAACAGTCATGTAGGACTGGAAGCTACAGAAACAGTACCTGTAGAACTGGAAGCAACAGGCAATGATGCAAATTATCACCTCACTAGTGCTCATCACAACTCATCAACTGTATATTTATCGCGTGCGATTGAACTGTGCACTGATCAGCGATGACCAGCAGCAAAGAGGTGGCAAAACGAACATGATGTAAATCACAAACGATTTTGCACACATCTGACTGTGCCGCCACACGCTCGCCCGAACAGCCGAACCATACCGAATAGGTTAGTTTGCGAAGCTACGGCACGAACGCTCGACACGCACACAGAAGCAACATTCGCATGTACCGATACCATACTAATACAGCTTCCAGGAACCGATAAGCTGTCGAAAAGCATCGAAAGCGATGAAAAGAGATGCTTGGCTAGAACGCAACGGCTCAACGGCGAAAAGGAAGAGTCAACTATGCTGATCAGTGCTGAGTCCGTTCGTGTGCTACTCGTATGGGAGGTTGATTGAATAAAGCGAGGATGGGTGAAAACGTATTCGTTGTCGAAAGCAAATCGCATCATTTCGCGAATGTTTTCATCAAATAGCAAGCTTGGCAACAGGAACCGTAACTTTAGAAATAACGACCAACTTATTTAAGAGTTGGATGAACCCATTGATACATTTTGAGTCCATCCGGAACGTTGCGCGTATGCCGATGCATAAGCACACCCGGGGCCAGGGCTTCCGGATGAAATTTTGGCTAAAATTTTCAGCCGCTTAGGGGCTGTCCATGAACCACGTGGTCATTTTTTTGGGACTTTTCAACCAAGAGCCCAAAGCTAGCAAGAATTTGATTGATTTGATTGATTTATCTTTATTTGAGAGACTTGCAGCCCTTGGCTGGTTCGCCTCTCAAGAATTTGATGCTGATCATTCATGATTGCTGGTCAGAGCTAGTAGGTTCACCATGTTCTCCCAAATGTGTATGTAGATACTTTTTCCTATAACTTTTTAGATGGTTCATTTATTTGGGAAGTAACTCAGCAATTTTTTATGAAATTTCATTGGATATTTAGGAGTAATCATTTCGGGGAATTTGGGAATTACTTCGACAAATGCTTTAGAAATGCATGGCAGTTCACTCCAGAAGTTCTCCTTTGGTAATTCCTTTGAAAATTCCTTCAGTATTTTTTTTTTTGGACATTTCTCGGTGTTTTCTCCTTCAATTCGATTAAAATAAATGATTGATTCTAGCATACATACCTATAATATGTTTTGGGTAGGTTCACCATGTTTTCCCAAGTTGTGTGGTAATGCTTTAGATGTCTACTCAAATCAGATACTTTTTCCCTAAAATAGTTTAAATACATAGTTCATGATTCTGCAATGACTTCCTTTCGGAAATTAATTTGGGGAAATTGTCGACGAAACTCTTGGACTAAAACAAACGCCGTGATGTTTACCAATAATCAACCTAATGATCGCTTCTTGGCATCAGCTAGTGAAGCAATATCGCCGGAATCTGTTAGCAATTGCTCGCTACCGGATGCTGCCTGGGTCCCAGAAGAGGATGTGCATTTCAGCAGGTGGTTCCCGGTCAACAATGCACACGGTCGGATCCTTTACAAATACAAGTAACGGATACAAATTTTGGAAGCTGAATCAGAAACAATTTTGTTCCAAAAACCCATAGTTGGATTCATCAAGGAGCATTGTGGAATTTCTTCAAGAGTTCTTCTGGGGATTTCCAAGAATCCTTTCTAAAACTACCTCAACGATTCCACCAAGAGTCCCCTTTAGGATAAATCCTCAGTAAATTATAATTATTTAGGTATTTCTTTAAGAATTTGACAAGAAACCATGCGATTTTCAAAATGTTTCTACTTGGATTTCAACAAGAGTTCTTCCGGGATTCCCACCGGAATTCCTCCAGGAAATCTCTGGGATACATCCATGAACTACATCAGATTTTTTTTCAGGATTTCTTTCCTTTGTTTCTCCAAAAATTCCTGCTCATTTCGTGAAATTCCCTCCGGGGTTCCATCAAATATTCACTCCAAGAATCTCTCTGAGATTTCTTCAGGAATTCCTTCCGGAATTGCTCTAAGAATTCGCTCCGGAAGTTTTTCAGCTATTTCCTCCAAGATTCCTTCAGGAATTCCCTCCGGTATTTCTCCAGAATTTTCTTCCACGATTTTTCCAGGAACTTTTTGCGGGATTCCTCCAGAAATTCCTTTAGGAATTCCTCCGGAGATTTCTCCAAGAATTCCTTCTGGGGTTTCTCCAAGAATAATTTCTTCCGGTGTTTCTCCATGTATTTCTTCCAAGATTGCTCAAGATATTCCTTCCGAGATTTCTCAAGGAATTCCTTCTGGGATTTGTCCAGGAATTTCTTCCAGGGATCCTCCAGGAAATCGTTCTGTGATTCTTCCAGGAATTTCTTCTGAGATTGCTCCAGGAATTCTTTATGGGATTACTCCAGGAATTCATTCTAAGATTTCTCCATGCATTCTTTCAGGAGTTCCTCCAGGAATTGTTTGTAGGATTTCTCTAGGATGTCCTGGGATTTCTCCAATAATTTCTTTTGAGATTCATCCGGGGGTTCTTCCAGGAATTCCTCCGGGAATTCTTCCAGGAATTTCTCCGGAGAATCTTCCAGGAATTCTTCCGGGGATTACTCCAAGAATTCCTGCGGGGATTCCACCAGAAATTCTTCCGAGGATACCTTTAGGAACTCCTCCGATGATTCTTCCAGGAGTTCCTCTAGGGATTCCTCCTGAAGTTCCTCTGGGATGCCTCCAAAAACTCTTGCAGGAATTTTTACCGGAATAATTTTTTCAAACATTTTTCTAGGAATTCCTCTGGGGATTCCTCTAGGAATCCCTCCGGAGATTCCTCTAGGAGTTCCTCCGAGGATTCCTCTAGGAATTCCTCCAGGGATACCTATTGGAATTGCTCCAGGGATTTCTCCAGGAATTCCTCTAGTACTTCCTCCAGAAGTTCCTCTGGAGATTCCTCTAGGAGTTCTATGGGAATTCCTCCGCAGATTCCCCCAGGAATTCTTCCGGAGATTTCTCCGGAAATTTCTACAGGAATTCCTCGAGAAAATTTTCCGGGGATTCTTACCGGAATTACTCTTTCAAAAATTCGATCAGAAATTTCCCAACTAACATTTTCAGCGCTATAAGCTTTAGTCATTTGCTTTCTGTTGTGTAACCATCGAATAAAAGCAGACAATGCTGAATAAAAGGGAAGCTAGTCAAAAATAAATTATAAGCTAATAAACGACTGCAAAACAAGCACCATACAGCTACCAAACTCGGTTTTCAGAAATCCATCACTTGTCACTGGGGTTGCCTTCACTCCACTCTATTCCAACTCCGAGAGATTACCCGGAAGATGTGAAAACTTGACCAAATCGAATAGGAGTCCCCACTAACAAAACAGCTGCTACTATACAGTACAATTCGTTATACTAACAAATCCTCAAACCAGCAGCGCTTTAAAGGCCGTTATGCGATTTCATTACAGCTACAAGCTGTAACAAGCTGGAAGGAGACGGATGTGTGGTAATGTGTGGTCCTGCAAAGTATATAGGATTTTTTTTTTATTTGTTGAGGCTCACAATGGTACATGGCAGGAACACAGTTCACTCGTTTTCGAGCTATATATTGTTGAGTTGCAACGCTAGAGCAAGAAAGAGCGTCTGTAAGTTTTACGCAGAACAAGTAAAATTCTATTTCAACAGTTGTATAACACTAGCCTAAATGTAATTACCGTAATCCGGGGTAACATTGATCAGAATTTTCGAACTTTCTTGAATAATTCTCTCGTTAAAGCAAATGTTACATGTTTTATATTTTTAAAACAAGTACTGGCCCTCTGATTATGTGTTAAACTACTCGGAAAAGTATTGAAAAACTTTTAAACATGTTTAAATAGACTTTTTAATCTAATTTTTGATTTTCTTGATTTGGGGTAACATTGATCATGTCAGTGATCAATGCTCGTTTGGGTTGAAAATACTCTTACTTACTAAATTCGGGGTCGCTGATTTCGTATATGTTGTTCAAATTCTTACAAATTATGTACTTTTTGAGTTATTTTAAGATTAAAATCCTCCAAACCGCGAATAACGCCTAAAGGTAGGCAATGGCTTAAGGATTTGATGGCCTACTTTTAATAAATCGTATATTTTACTGAAAAAGAGCATTTTTAAAAAAGTTTCGTTTATTAAATCCAACTCTAGGATATCATGTTGAAGTAATACAGTGATTTCCAACCTCATATTGTATCTAGTATTCATGCTATGCATGAATGTTTGACCACGTATCTCACTGCGTTACGAAACACAATTATGAAAAAATCGATTTATTTCAATGTTTATGAAATTAAATTTTCAAGAATTACATGTCATTTAAAAGCTAAATAATAGCAGATTACGATATACCATTCGATAGCAGAAACAGATTCAATGTAAAATGCTTGTTTGGACATTTCATGAGGTCCGTCAAGCCGATCAATGTTACCCCGCTGATCAATGATACCCCGTTTTACGGTAATCTAAAGTCTAATTAAATAAAACTATAATTTAAAAATTCTTAATTCTTAAACAAAAGGTATTTGAAGTAGGTACATAGCTTTCTTGAGCGCCGTTCAAAGAACCGTTGAATGGATTTAGCTGAAAATGCATCACTGAACAATGAGCATCAGCCATATCAGATGAACGGTTCTTTAAAACGGTGCTCTAGAAAATTGGAGCTATGTACTCCAAAAAGCTTGTCCTTATAAACACGCTACCGTTATTGTGGCATTTGCGTCATAAAATTTGGGATGCAAAATTCGTAGAAAACGTAGCGGTATTTAGGCTAGGGGTTGTGGGGGTAAAGTGGACAACCTAAGCATTTTGGTCGTTTCCAGTGGAAATGCGGCAAAATCCATCTGCTTTTCCGAGTAACAGGGAATGATATACTCTAGAAATCTTGTAAGGGATTATATTTAAAACATATTGTTTTCTTTGATTATTTTCCACACCAAAACGTGCATCAAAAAAGCGTGAAAAAAATCGGTGGGGGTAAAATGAACAAGTCGTTAAAAGTTATGTAACAGCATATTATTTCTATGTTTTTAATGACAAACTATCAAATTGCATACTTTACTTTGTTGTTTTCAAACTTCTATACACACATAAAAACACATTTAAATAATTAATGTAAAAATTGTGTAAAAAAACACGCACTGTTTTGGATAAAAATTATGTTTTGTTGATATAACATTTTTTTTATAACTTTTTACTTCAACTATCTCACGATATGTATAACGGCTGATGATTTAGGAGTTAAAAAAATGAAATTTTGGTGAAATTTGAACCGATTGTCCAATTTACTCCCACGGTATGATTATGTTAAAATTATTTGCAAAACTTTTTTTTTCTACAAAGCTAATTTTTTTTTCGGTCAAATACAGTCTTCTACGTGGTCTTGATCAGTGTGCCGGTGTCGCGCGCGTTTGCTTAGGTGGTTCGATTTTTTTCTTTTTCTATTCCGAAGTGAGCACTTCGACAGCGGAGTCGGTTCCGAATTTTTCGCTTCCCATCGCGCTGCAGTGTGAACGAGAAAGAATAAAATCGACGCGGTTGATTTTAGTGTGCGGTGGATCGAGTCGGTTCCGAATTTTTCGCTTCCCGTCGGCGCTAATTCCCAATACACTTTTTCCACAAAAGAGTGAAAAGTGTTAGTTCGGGCTCGCCGGGCGGGAAAAAAATCCGGGCGCCGGCAAGTGAGTCGCGTTCAGTGTATTTCTGTGTGGAATAGACTAAAGGTTTCTGCTCCCTAGTGGAATAGTGTTACCCTACTAACAAAAAATCCTTCCTGAGACAAACGTGGAGATGCAGCGATTCGCGGTCTTTATAACAACGTTTGTCTTACTAACATTCCCTCTCATCTTCGATGACCGTAAGGACGTGGCCGGCGCCGTTATTGACCCTATTAAAGTTGAGAGCTCTCGACCTGTGTAGATTGAGAATAGTAAGCTAGTCCCAAGCCCTATTCATTGGTTCCCTGTGCAATTTCGATTGTTCTGGTCAATCACGGAGTAGCAACTACGAATTGTGCGGTCATCTATGCTCATGCTCATGCTCATGCTCAAATATAGTCTTCTACGTGGTCTTTATTGGATTATGGCAAGGATTAGGGTGTAAAACTTGTTATAATTTGAAAATAACTTACGAGAAAACCTTAGCAATGACAAGCAGGTTTTACATCGTTTCTGATTTTTCACGCGATTTTTGAAGTTTTTGACATTTTGAAGAAGTTTATTTGATTTTAATGTTCAAAATCAGCAAAAGTATAATGATTCAAGCATAGGCATAAGCTTCAATCGTTAAAATATGTTGAAACACAATAAAAGCCATGAATTTGCACCCTGTCCATTTTACCCCCACCACCCCTAATGTTAAATTTGGTCAAGTGTGACTTTCGAACCATTTAGTAGTGAAAAACCGGTCTTACATGCATTACATCGTGTACCAACGGTGATCGTTCCAGAACGTTGATATCGTTCAAGCTCCCAGGTGAACCAAAGAACGAGTGCCAAATATGTGTGTCGTAGGACGCCACGGCCTCCAGCACTATAGTTGGTTTCCCTTCCTTTCCTCTAATTTTTTTTTCTTTTTTTTTCTTTTCCTCTGAATTGGCCTACGTGACAAATAGAAAACATGTTTTATAGAAACTTGATCGAAAAAAAAAATTGTAACGTAACTCTGGCGTTCGATTTGAAAGTGAAATCAAATTGAACGCCAGAATTGCTATATTTTTTTGGTTTGTAATTCCGTTCAGCTCTTATGAACTAAAACAATTGTAAATGTAAACAAGTAATGCTTATTGGTTGAATCAAAGGAGGTCCACTCTCTGTCTGAATTTTATCGCAATTGGAAAAGTTTTGCCGATTATGTTAATTTAGCGTGGGTATTTCTTCAGACAGAAGCAGAACTGTATTTTTTGACGTTTGCTCACCTTTAAGGCCAATCGGACAGCTTTCCCATGCCCAGTGCCAGCAATTGAGCAATCAATGCTGGCCACCATACCAGGGAATCCTCTTCTTTCATTTTCGTCGGTCAGCATTTGCAAATCGGCAGTCGATGGCTTACGGAGGTAGTGGCCACCATAGTATTCAATAAGGCGCCATCTACAAATTACGTAACGCTCTAGGGGCAGGGGGGAGTATGGCCGAGCGTTACGGTCCATACAAAAGTTTTCGGGTTTTCATACAAAAAAGCGTTACGGAGGGGGGAGGGGGGTCGAAAAATTTCGATTTTAGCGTTACGTAATAAATGGATGCTGCCTAAGAGTGCTGCAAAACTGCTTCAGGCACAGCATCGCAGTTGAGTCACCTATGTGGAGGTACTCATCCACGCTGTCGGATGCTGTGCCGTAAGCCAGCAAACGTATCGCGGCGGTGCATTTCTGCAGAGCGGACAGCCCCGGTTTCCCGACAGCAACGACTTTTTGCTTAAAGAAATCGTTCGCAGACTCCATACTTCGAACGATTTCATTGAACATGTCGCTTGTCATTCGGAATCGCCTTAGAAACTGCCGCTCTCCAAATCGTGATTCACTGGCAAAGTAGTCCCGAACTAGCCTTGAATGTGCTTCCTCAAAATCACGGCGGATATATGCTCTGGTGCGAACTGTTGGCGCAAAACATGGATTCCCTACAAATTAGAATATTTATTTTGTGCAAGTTGTTGAATCCTTATACTTACCCTCATGCTCCAGCAACAGGACCTCCTCTTCGGTTTCATCAAATAAAAAATCTCGAACGATTTGGTGATGATTTATTTTTATTTCAAAACGTGGGGATAGAAATACATGACAAATGACAACAAATTTTAAAACATCGAGCAGTTTGAAACAAAATTCAAAACTCAGCATTGCGAACGGCCCAATAGTTATCTCAGCGGAACGATAAATGTTTGATAAACTTATCGACCAAGTAAGTGTGCTCGAATCGATCAGTTTTTCACGTGCGTGCTCACACTTACACTATCAAGCGATTCATTACGCATATTGTAAACAACGAGGCTTCGCAACGCCGAACAATTTGAACATTTTATTCAACCGCAGAGTGCAGTGTTTTATTTTTATTGTAAAATCATTGTTTAAAAGTGCTGAACAGTTCCGTTCGAAATGGCTTTGGTGCTTACGGATTTCGATCGTGGGCGAATCGTTGGTGCGCGAGAAGCAGGAGGATCGATTGCGGAAACGTGCAAGCTGGTTGGAGTTTCGAAAAAAATCATGGTGGAATACCAGGCCGGGAAAACGTCACCCGACAAAAGCTTTGGCCGGAAACTGAAGCTTGATAGTCGGCAGCAGCGGTGTTTAAAAAGAATCATCAGAACACATAGGAGGATTACAGCTGTGAAGGCCACAGCGGGTTTAAACGACTCAATCGAAGAACCTGTTTCGTCGCGCACTGTGCGGCGGGAGCTACACACGATGAACCTGCATGGCCGAGCAGCAATTGCCAAGCCGCTTATAAAACCTGATAATGTCATGAAGGGGAAGAGATGGTGTAAGAAGGTTCATGCCACTTGGACCGAAGACCAGTGGAAAAAGATTGTTTGGTCAGACGAGTCATCCTTCACTCTCTTTCCAACAACTGGTCGGGTGTACGTTTGGCGCTCTCCGGGAGAGGAGTACAACCAAGATTGCCTGCTTCCTACCGTAAAACATGGTGGGGGTTCAGTTATGATCTGAGGATTCATTCCTCGACATGGGCTCGGTCCTACCGTTTGTATTAAAGGGAAAATGAAGGCTAGGCATTATAAGAAGATATTGGATGGCCAGGTACTATTTTAGCAGTTGGTTATAGGAATTCGAAAGATATGTTTATAGCATTTTATATTGTAACTAGCTGACCCGGCAAACCTTGTATTGTCCAGTTAAAAAATGATGGTGTAGGCTTTTTAACATTATCGAACTTTTGTACTTTTTGTATTCAAGTTTGTTTTAATTGCTATCGTGTGGAATTTTTTCACATTTCATATTTTTAAATGATTTGCTATTTTTTTTTGTAATAGGGCCTTGGATTAGGCCTGGGGGACCTATTTTGAGTACTTGCTGATAGAACTCAGTCAATTTTTGACCGATTGACTTGATTTTTAGGACACGATCAGATACGTACAGTATATAGCCAAGTTAAAAAAAATATAATTAATCGGATTGAAATTGACTGAGTTATAGCAGGATGTGCCCAAAATAGGGGGCCTCAAATGATGCCAGATCCTATTTCACCCTTAAAAAATTAGGAATTTACACGTGACGTAAACTATCGACGTACGTAAACATTTCGTGACTGAATGGCGATTTTGACTCAATTTTACATCCATCATGTAAGTTCGAGTTGGTTGCACAAGATGTCAACAAACCAACTGTCAACTGTAGAAACAGTTTTACATTTATCGTTTGTCTCACAGCTCGGTGATACAGCCGAGAGGTATAGTACGTGCCGCTCAATCAGCGGACCAGAGTTCGAATCCAGTGCATTATTTTTCTTACATATGTTTTATCTCTCACTCCAGCTCTAGTGATTGCTACACTCTTAGAAAAATTCATGTAAATATAAGTTCACTTGCTGCTCCTTTTATGTACATCCAAGTGAACTCAAATTTACATGATTTTTTCCAAGAGTGTAGTATCTGGCCATGTACAAAAGTCAATTGGTTCAAAATTGACTGAGTTATAGCGAAAAAGGGCCCAAAATAAAAGCTACTGCCCAAGTGGCTCGGTACCCTATATGTAAGTAATATCTCGAATCTACGTCGAATTGTAGCAAACGTGGCTAGCCACATCGGTGATTTTATAATAATTCTGAAATCTTTAACAACTTGAAATAATAGGCCACCGCAAGAACACACTGCTGAGGCTGCTTTCTAGCTTGAGTTATATCTGAAACTTGGTCCTAGGTGTGTACATACTTCCGGTAGGAATTCCTAAGCACCCAATTCCGGGATCATAATCATTTTGGACCTGAAAAGATGATTTTAGAAGTTTGGTGTCCAATTTGTTTTGTATATTTCAGCCTTTCTTTTAAAAGTATCACTCATGCGATTAATCCACCTAAAATTCAAACACCGGTCATACTTTTACCAACGAATTATTATTACTAGAACAATGCATACTTTTAGGCGTTTATCGGTTTCTATCCCAATTTACAAAATTGATTCCAATTTGTAAAAGCACGTTTCGCTAAGAAATTAAAGCCCAGATTTAGATTCCACTTTGGAGTGATTCCGGAAGAAACCCTTGGAGCAATTTCTTAAGGATTTTTTTGAGGGAATTCCTGATGGAATTTCATTTTATGAGAAATGTCTATAAGAATCCTTGATGGAATTACTACAGGGAACTTGGGCTAAGTTTTTTAAAAAGCTCGTGAAGGGCTTCCTCAAGAAATTATTCAAGGTGCGTTTGAAGGTTTTCTTGGAAGAAATCCTGGAAAATCCTGAAGAAATTCTTTGATAAATCTCTAAAAGAAAATTTTGGAAGAATTGCCTAAAACAATACTTGGAGGAACTTTTGAAGGTGTCAATGGAGGATTTCCTGAATCCTTGAAGGAATGCTTAAAGGAATCCTTAGAGAAATTCTAGAATGGAAGACTGCTGGCAGTTCCTGAAGAAAACCTGGAGAAATGCTTTAGGGATTTTTTTAGGAATGCTTAGAGAAATCCTTAGAGAAATTTGTAGAAGAATTCTCGGAGGAATTATTCAAAGAATTTCGAGACGTATACCTTAAGGCGAAACTGGAAGCATTTCCTCACTCTTTGGTTTTTGATTTTTTATTAAATAACGAAGCTATATTTTCAAAATCGGTTTTCGTACACAGTTAGAGGAAGGCTCAAGGTATCTCCTGATTTTTTTTTTTTCAGGTGGAAAATGTATTTCATTTTTACGGAAACCATTTTTGAATAAAACTTCAAAAAATATGGTTTTTAAAAAATTGGTAAAAGTTTTACATCTCAAAAAAATCCAGGAGATAGCTCTATCCTTCCTCTTACTGTGTATGAAAACCAATTTTGAAAATATTGCTTCGTTATTTATTAAAAAATCAAAAACCAAAAAATGAGAAAATGCGTCCAGTTTCGCCTTAACCATTAAAGACGCACGCCGTTGTAAAAACGGCAACACCACCAAAAAACCTCGCTCGTCGTACACGCAGAAAAAAATATGGTAAAATCAAAAATATTTGAGGTAAATTCAAATAAATTGTCAATTTGTTCAGGAAACAAAAACAAAACTATTTGGAGCAAATCGAACGTCACATTTGAAGCGAATGAAATCCATGTTTGAAACAAACATGCATCTTCTGACAGGTTATGTAAGAAACAAATGTATTTTTTTGTTTTTTTTTTGCGGCAGGTTGGCTGAAATATTTGTTTTCCCATTCAATTTAATTTTCCACGATGAAAAAAACACCTCCCGCGTGGCATGTAGATAACATGCACTCCCGAAAACAACGGGATTTCGAGGAAACTTCTTGTGAAACATGATTTTTTTTGCATCAGGAAATCTTATTTGGAGTGGCAGCTGGAACTTGTGAGTTTTTGTTTATGTTCTCGACTCTGGAACGGGGGGTCCTCAATTGGTAATCAATATGTAATAGAGTTAGTTTTAAAAATTAAAATTTTAGTTTTAAAAATTTTATCAGTTTACCGAATAAACATGAATATTTTTGTTTCCGAACGAACGAAATTTGTCTCAGTGTATATGGCGCGAATGCGGTGCAGTTAAAGCATGCAACAGGCGCGCGTCCTGAAAGGTTAAAGAATTCTTGAAACGATACGACAGATCGGTGAAGTACTAGATTTGTAGTAATGAGCTGAATTTTAGTATGGTGAGAAGGTCAATTCTCCGTTTCTGCAATGAAATGGTGCAAAAAGCGAGGGTATTATGATTCCTTGCCTAATTTGATACTGTTTGAGCAAAACTTTGGGCAACAATGTTGTTGTTTTCTCCATTTCTTGCAACATAAACAACACAGTTATCCAAAGTTTTCTCAAACAGTATCAAATTAGGCAAGGAATCATAATACCCATCAGAACAGATAGGAGGATTACAGCTGTGAAGGCCACAGCGGGCTTAAACGACTCAATCGAAGAACCTGTTTCGTCGCGAACTGTGCGGCGCGAGCTACACAGGATGAACCTGCATGGCCGAACAGCAATTGCCAAGCCGCTTATAAAACCTGATAATGTCATGAAGGGGAAGAGATGGTGTAAGAAGGTTCATGCCACCTAGACAAAAGGCCAGTGGAAAAAGGTTGTTTGGTCAGACGACTAGACGAGTCATCCTTCACTCTCTTTCCAACAACTGGTCGGGTGTCGGTGTACGTTTGGCGCTCTCCGGGAGAGGAGTACAACCAAGATTGCCTGCTTCCTACCGTAAAACATGGTGGGGGTTCAGTTATGATCTGAGGATCCATTCCTTGACATGGACTCGGTCCTACCGTTTGTATTAAAGGGAAAATGAAGGCTAGGCATTATAAGAAGATATTGGATGGCCAGGTACTATTTTAGCAGTTGGTTATAGGAATTCGAAAGATATGTTTATAGCATTTTATATTGTAACTAGCTGACCCGGCAAACCTTGTATTGTCCAGTTAAAAAATGATGGTGTAGGCTTTTTAACATTATCGAACTTTTGTACTTTTTGTATTCAAGTTTGTTTTAATTGCTATCGTGTGGAATTTTTTCACATTTCATATTTTTAAATGATTTGCTATTTTTTTTTGTAATAGGGCCTTGGATTAGGCCTGGGGGACCTATTTTGAGTACTTGCTGATAGAACTCAGTCAATTTTTGACCGATTGACTTGATTTTTAGGACACGATCAGATACGTACAGTATATAGCCAAGTTAAAAAAAATATAATTAATCGGATTGAAATTGACTGAGTTATAGCAGGATGTGCCCAAAATAGGGGGCCTCAAATGATGCCAGATCCTATTTCACCCTTAAAAAATTAGAAATTTACACGTGACGTAAACTATCGACGTACGTAAACATTTCGTGACTGAATGGCGATTTTGACTCAATTTTACATCCATCATGTAAGTTCGATTTGGTTGCACAAGATGTCAACAAACCAACTGTCAACTGTAGAAACAGTTTTACATTTATCGTTTGTCTCACAGCTCGGTGATACAGCCGAGAGGTATAGTACGTGCCGCTCAATCAGCGGACCAGAGTTCGAATCCAGTGCATTATTTTTCTTACATATGTTTTATCTCTCACTCCAGCTCTAGTGATTGCTACACTCTTAGAAAAAATCATGTAAATATAAGTTCACTTGCTGCTCCTTTTATGTACATCCAAGTGAACTCAAATTTACATGATTTTTTCCAAGAGTGTAGTATCTGGCCATGTACAAAAGTCAATTGGTTCAAAATTGACTGAGTTATAGCGAAAAAGGGCCCAAAATAAAAGCTACTGCCCAAGTGGCTCGGTACCCTATATGTAAGTAATATCTCGAATCTACGTCGAATTGTAGCAAACGTGGCTAGCCACATCGGTGATTTTATAATAATTCTGAAATCTTTAACAACTTGAAATAATAGGCCACCGCAAGAACACACTGCTGAGGCTGCTTTCTAGCTTAAGCAGTGAAGAGAATTGTCAGACAAAAGAGGCACAAAACAAGCAACAAAGAAGGTGCGACGATTACTCTTTATCCCTACTGGTAACAGATAATGACATGATCTCGAAATTTTTTGTTGCAGACAAAACGGAAGCTGAATTTGTTGCGTACTTTTCAACTCGTGAATAATCAATTATTGCTAACCCAAAGCCGAAACTGTTTGATGATAGAGCTTCACCAGAGTTGCAGTGTTTACCGACTCGAAGTTACCGTGCGAAAAACGCAATGCAAGGCTTAAAAATCTCTAAACTCGTGGTGTACGATGTTAATCCCATTATTTTCAAGTTGGGACAAACTTATGTCGCATGGGTTTGTTTGTCGCAACAAATACAGGTTGCGACATTGTCATTATTGTTGCGCGATGGTTGAATTTTGATTCACTGAGCTTAAGTTATATCTGAAACTTGGTCCTAGGTGTGTACATACTTCCGGTAGGAATCCCTAAGCACCCAATTCCGGGATCATAATCGTTTTGGACCTGAAAAGATGATTTTAGAAGTTTGGTGTCCAATTTGTTTTGTATATTTGAGCCCTTCTTTTAAAAGTATCACTCATGCGTTTAATCCACCTAAAATTCAAACACCGGTCATACTTTTACCAACGAATTATTATTACTAGAACAATGCATACTTTTAGGCGTTTATCGGTTTCTATCCCAATTTACAAAATTGATTCCAATTTGTAAAAGCACGTTTCGCTAAGAAATTAAAGCCCAGATTTAGATTCCACTTTGGAGTGATTCCGGAAGAAACCCTTGGAGTAATTTCTTAAGGATTTTTTGGGGGAATTCCTGATGGAATTTCATTTTATGAGAAATGTCTCACGGTGTGTCTGGTGGACAACATTATTTTAAAAAAATCGGTATCGCTAAAATAGCCACCAAACGAAAGCTAAGGGTCCCACCTTTCATTTGAGCCTTAAATGAGAAAGTTCTATCGGCGGGTCTAGAACAATTTTTTTTTGAAATAGTATGATATTTTTTCGTATTTTCTCAAAGTACTAAGGCCGATGCAAATATTTAATTTGTTTTATGTCACCCCCCCCCCTTCAAAAATCCCAAAATATTGAAGGGGCGAAAAAAAAACATGGCGGCTAATGACTTTATTTTCAATAGAAAAAATGTTTTCAAGCAACAATTTTTCAATAGTTGACAAATGTTTTTTCAACAGTGATTATATTTTTTAATTTTTCATTAGTTTTTTTTGTTTGTTCCTTATTTATTTTTGTCCCCCCCCCCCTCGTACCCAATGAGAGGTCTCGGTCATAAAAGAAAAATAATATTTGCATCGGCCTAAGTAACGAAAAACAGTTTATCCATTGCCAACATGGCTTTCCGACGAAAATTTTTTTATATGATGTTTATTACACTTCCCAAAAAAGCATAATAGTCCCAAGTGAATAAAAAAAATCCAGTAAACAGTAGTCAGTTTCGTGGTTATGGGCAGTAATGCTAGAAAAATTGTAATAGTTTCAAGCAGGTGGAGATGATGAGTTCAAATTTAAATTTACATGTGTACCGCGTCATGCTCTAATACTGGTAATTATTATATCACCGTGTTCCTCCTTATAGCGTGCATTTGACAAAAAAAATAATTATTTGACGAATTTTATTATTTTCTCTATTGAGCAATGCACGATATAAGCACAGACAAACAGACGTAACACTATTTTACAGGACTTGACACATGCATTTAACGATGAATTCAAATTTCGTATGATTTCCGCGATCCTTTCACCAGAGGTGCTAATGTTCGATCACTTTGATGCTTGCGAATGTACACGTTGCTGAATGATACAAACGAAACTTACAGGTGATATGTATAGTAGTGTGCGTGTTAGGGCATGCCGAGATACTACAATTAATTACAAGACGACATACACTTTCCAGAATCCTAAGATGACCGCAACTCGACATTTTCTGGAATCAAATCTTTAAACGCGTGTATTTCTTTGGGGCAGGTGGGTCACGACCCATTATTTGAGATAGGTGGGCCTACAATAATGGAGCAAAACTAAAATAAAAATTGTGTTGTTTTAATTAGTTTATAGTGAAAAAGGTACTTTTTCATAATATTCTAATTGAAATCCGAGATTTATTGACCAATCCAAATTCCTGTGTGGTAGTGTAGTGGTGTGTGTTCAGATTTCCCGTGTTAATCTATCTGTAAGAACTTTGTAAACATCTTTTGTTCTCACGTATATGGATGGGCTTGCAATAGGTTTCGTGAGATAAAATTTGGAGAACTCAATTGTTCTCAAGGCCACCATTAACATAATCGTCATCATTGAAAAATCTAAAGCGATTTTCTCGTCTAAACTGATAGGGTATTGTACCACTTGGGCAGGTGTACCTATTTTGGGCACTTGCCGCTATAACTAAGTCAATTTCAAACCGATTGATTTGAATTTTTGTACAGAGTTAGATACTGTACGTGCCTAACTCTATACAAAATTTCAAATCAATCGGTTTGAAATTGACTTAATTATAGCGGCTAGTGCCCAAAATAGGTACACCTGCCCAAATGGTACAAGACCCTATTTTCGTATTAAGAATGTATTCACTGTATTGCTGCAGGAGAATGGAGTACAGTGATTGCATTTTCAATGCATATATTAAATCTCCTTTTAGCATCTTTAGCAGAATTGCAACGAGCACTATCTTTTTGCACCATCGGTAGTAGTGCTAAGTCTGCCGCGTTTGCCCGTTAATTAAGGAGAAACTGTAGTTCTTGCAGTACTACATGTTTCAGAATTACAGTAAATATAGATGCTCCGCGTAGAAGATTTAAATTATATTTTATACTTAAAGAAAGTAATTCTAAAGGGTATGATCTCATCATTGAACTAATAAACTTTAAATGAATAATTGCGATATATTATCGAAGGATAATACCAACTTCTACATTTGGTATATTTCAGAAAATGTTGTTCAATAATATCAATAACCTGCAAATACAAATAAAAACAAGTTGGGACTTCTAATTTATTCTATCTATTATTTGTATGCTCAACCATATAAAACAAATATCTAAATCAGTGAACATCAACTACCTTCAATGATATTAGTGGTTACAGAAAAAGCTTCTTCGTTCACAGCACGCACACCTTGGTACGGTTTTCATCGTAACTTTATGATTTCATGTCGTAGTTGTTTCTCTAAAAGTTTGGAGCAAAGCTATGTTGAAATTTAATTTCTTTTACTTTTTTATGATTCAATAGGTCATATGAATAAAGCTGAGTAAATACTCTTTACTCAGATCTCTGTGAAGGTTCACAGAGATTTGTTCTACGGCTTCACAGAGATTTAGTAAAGAGTATTTACTCAATTTTATTCATATGGCCTAACACCTAATTATATACCACACAGCAATCCTTCTAATTTGCGAAAAATGTTGAATGCTTTTACAAGTACCAGAAAGGAACACAAAATGAACGAATACCGGACTCGAAACGTAGTCATTTTATCAGAGCTACTTTGTTGATCGTTTTATTTTTATTGACATCCAAGTCATGGCCTACTACGACTGTAAAATTTTTCGAACCTGTGGTACTGTCGATAAAAACGAGAAGAATGGCAGTTGAAATAACTTTTTCTACATGTCAATAAGGAGAAGATGGTTAACACACATACTTACATATTGGCAAAATTCTATTACAACTCTCTTAAATTTTTTTTTACGCTTGTCTGGGCAACATTTTGTTTAAAAAAAATTGAATATGTTTTACCCGTTTACTCATTAGTATGATACGTTACTAATGAGCGACCTTATACGAGCCCATTAGGTTACACTCTAGGTGGAAAGGAAGAAAATGCAAGTCTCATAGTAATAAATTTTTGAAAAAAAAATTGTTCTAGGACCGCCGATAGAACTTTCTTGTTTTAGCCTCAAATGAAAGGGGGGACCTTCAACTTTCATTTGGTGGGTGTCTTAGCGATACCGATTTTTTTTTAAATAATTTTGTTCTACCAAACACACCGTGGTCTATAAGAATCCTTGATGGAATTACTACAGGGAACTTGGGCTAAGTTTTTTAAAAAGCTCGTGAAGGGCTTCCTCAAGGAATTATTCAAGGTGCGTTTGAAGGTTTTCTTGGAAGAAATCCTGGAAAATCCTGAAGAAATTCTTTGATAAATCTCTAAAAGAAAATTTTGGAAGAATTGCCTAAAACAATACTTGGAGGAACTTTTGAAGGTGTCAATGGAGGATTTCCTGAATCCTTGAAGGAATGCCTAAAGGAATCCTTAGAGAAATTCTAGAATGGAAGACTGCTGGCAGTTCCTGAAGAAAACCTGGAGAAATGCTTTAGGGATTTTTTTAGGAATGCTTAGAGAAATCCTTAGAGAAATTTGTAGAAGAATTCTCGGAGGAATTATTCAAAGAATTTCGAGACGTATACCTTAAGGCGAAACTGGAAGCATTTCCTCACTCTTTGGTTTTTGATTTTTTATTAAATAACGAAGCTATATTTTCAAAATCGGTTTTCGTACACAGTTAGAGGAAGGCTCAAGGTATCTCCTGATTTTTTTTTTTCAGGTGGAAAATGTATTTCATTTTTAAGGAAACCATTTTTGAATAAAACTTCAAAAAAATATGGTTTTTAAAAAATTGGTAAAAGTTTTACATCTCAAAAAAATCCAGGAGATAGCTCTATCCTTCCTCTTACTGTGTATGAAAACCAATTTTGAAAATATTGCTTCGTTATTTATTAAAAAATCAAAAACCAAAAAATGAGAAAATGCGTCCAGTTTCGCCTTAACCATTAAAGACGCACGCCGTTGTAAAAACGGCAACACCATCAAAAAACCTCGCTCGTCGTACACGCAGAAAAAAATATGGTAAAATCAAAAATATTTGAGGTAAATTTAAATAAATTGTCAATTTGTTCAGGAAACAAAAACAAAACTATTTGGAGCAAATCGAACGTCACATTTGAAGCGAATGAAATCCATGTTTGAAACAAACATGCATCTTCTGACAGGTTATGTAAGAAACAAATGTATTTTTTTTTGTTTTTTTTTTTTGCGGCAGGTTGGCTGAAATATTTGTTTTCCCATTCAATTTAATTTTCCACGATGAAAAAAACACCTCCCGCGTGGCATGTAGATAACATGCACTCCCGAAAACAACGGGATTTCGAGGAAACTTCTTGTGAAACATGATTTTTTTTTGCATCAGGAAATCTTACTTGGAGTGGCAGCTGGAACTTGTGAGTTTTTGTTTATGTTCTCGACTCTGGAACGGGGGGTCCTCAATTGGTAATGAATATGTAATAGAGTTAGTTTTGAAAATTAAAATTTTAGTTTTAAAAATTTTATCAGTTTACCGAATAAACATGAATATTTTTGTTTCCGAACGAACGAAATTTGTCTCAGTGTATATGGCGCGAATGCGGTGCAGTTAAAGCATGCAATAGGCGCGCGTCCTGAAAGGTTAAAGAATTCTTGAAACGATACGACAGATCGGTGAAGTACTAGATTTGTAGTAATGAGCTGAATTTTAGTATGGTGAGAAGGTCAATTCTCCGTTTCTGCAATGAAATGGTGCAAAAAGCGAGGGTATTATGATTCCTTGCCTAATTTGATACTGTTTGAGCAAAACTTTGGGCAACAATGTTGTTGTTTTCTCCATTTCTTGCAACATAAACAACACAGTTATCCAAAGTTTTCTCAAACAGTATCAAATTAGGCAAGGAATCATAATACCCTCGCTTTTTGCACCATTTCATTGCAGAAACGGAGAACTGACCTTCTCACCATACAAAAATTCAGCTCATTACTACAAATCTAGTACTTCACCGAACGTGCCCCATTCCTAAATTATTCCTTAATTAAATTCTTGAGTGAATCTTGGAAGGAACGCCAAAAGAAAACCTTCGAGGAGTTCTGGAGGAAATCATTGGAAGAATAGGAACCTCTAGGAATGCTGGAGAAATGCTCGGAGATATTCCCAAAGGAATACTTCTCGTAGAAATTCTTGGAGAAATTTTGAAATTCTTTAATGAATTGCAGGAGGAATAACTTAAGGAATGTTTAGTGGAACTTTTAGAAGCATTCTGGAGAAATTCCTTAACCCTCCAAGAACTGTCAAGGACTGCTGCCAACGAGATGCAAAAGGAAGGTTAAAGGATTCTTGGGGAATTTCTTGAAAGAACCTCTGGTGATATTCCTGTGAAGAAATTCTTAGAGAAATTCCGAATTGAAACCTTGGAGCAATTTTTGAAGAAATCCTGGTAGGAATGTCAGAGGCAATTCTTCAAGGAACTTCTATAGGCATCTTTGTAAAAATTGCTCAAGGAAACCAGGAGAAATTTCTAAAGGTGTTCTTGGAGAAATTCTTGAAAAAAATTGTGGGAATTCTTTGACTCATGCCTATTGTTGAACATTGCCGTGGAAGATAATATAATATGACGAGACGTGTTTATCAGATGGAGAACGATTTATGCCAAGTCCGGTGCACTCTACGGTGAACCCGGTGTGACTCTCCATAACCCAGGCAGGAAGATAGATGAAGACTTGGCTGGCGGACAGCAATTGGGAAGCTGTCATTGTAGTTTAGAAACAACATCCAGTGAAAATTAAAGTAGTAGCAGAATCTATTTGTGATGATTTCTTTGGTTACAGGTATTCCCGTTTGACATTGTTTAAATAATATATTATCACTTCATTCAAAAGAAGATTCCAATAAATCAAAGCACCACTTTAGAAGCTGGTATTGCACATCTAGTGCCTGACCACCCGCTGATCAAACGCAGACTGATACGTCTGCGTCCCGTGGTGAAACGATCCGTTCACATTTCATTTTTCCACCGTACACAGAATGGATATTTTATTTTCTCACCTCCCCAGGAGCGCTCGGTTCGTTCAGTAGTCATAACCCACCGTTAATGAGCCATAACACATCATCAAAATCGCCTCTTGAACCGACATGACGACGTGTCGGTGCCCCCTTGGATATGGCAAAAAAAAAGGTTACACTCTCCAGAACGCACCGAAATATATAACAATATCAATTTTCCTCACTTCATAAACATAAGGAGAAAGAAGTGCCAACCGGAGGGACATGAGCACATTAAACATCCAATACTTTTTATGATCGCCATCAATTCGTTTAATTGCATAGATTATGCTTTGCTGTTGATGCGCCACTGTCTGCTAGAATATCCCATTCCCGGTGAGATGAAGTGGAAAAAATGACGACTGTGCCAGTGCCACACACGGTTATGACGGGCTAGACCCTTACTCTCAAGGACCGGCTCGTAATTCTACGATGAGAAAGGACATCAAACAGGAAAGGGAAAGTTCTTAACCTTATTGGATTCTCAGTGCTGGCTGCTAGCACAAATGAATACTTTTACCGGCGTGGCAGTGGTGCGCCCTTCCTTTTCTCATTGTCATTTTATGGAGGATAATCTCTGACCGACGGCAGCTGGACGCTAGGATTCATTAACTTTCTTTCTTTGCTCGAGGATAGGGGAACCGGATAGATAAATGAGCAGTACTTAACGGGAACACGTTTGGATTGCGTCATAGCTGTCGGATTTGGAGTGCTTGGTTGGCTTGACTGAAGTAGAGGATAGTCGGACCGTTACTGTACTATATGTATTCGGTCAATCCTTTAAAATTTACTAAAATATAAGCTAGCGTTTCGCTAGAAGTTGGAAATGTATCAAAAACTCCTGCAAGTATTTCCATACTAAGGCTGTTCGGGCGTTTCGAAGTTGGCCATCAATGTTAACTTCTTTTCCCGATCAGCCTAGATAGCTGTGTAGTGTCGGTAGCGGTTGTTTCAATTGGCTAAGAATAACACTACGGATCGCCTGATCCAGTGGTAAAAGTCCACTAAACAGGTGACCCCTAATTCATGGTGTTATGCGGCTTTCCGCTTACTGTGCCTAGGAATGAATGGTTAGGGGGGTCTAATAAAAACCTAACTACAAACGGAGCCTGTGGAGTACTAGGGCGCCCTCCACAGTATTCTGCCCTTACTGCGCTAACCGGAGCAATGGTGCAGTTGACCTTGTGTTTCTTCGAAATAATCTGCTATCCTTCTTAAGCCTCAACTGCGAGGCTCAATAAGGGTGGGATTATTAGTATGTTGTTTATTAGCTTCAATTATAACCTATATGGCTCTTCGCATTATGCGTTCTTCACAGTGTCCTCTGTGTATGTTCGTTTCTGGCATTCTTCAATGGATACCGAATTGGTTTTTATCGCTGCCCTTTTTTCTTATGTTGTGATTGTAAGAGTTTGATTGTGTCTAGTTTGGGTAGTGGCTATGGTTATGACAGCTCAGATCAATCTTCAGCATAAAAGAACAGCTTTGGTCCAAGAACCTTACTTTCGTAGGGAGAATTTCTATGTAGATGTAATGTTTTAATTAACACCTATATTGTTCCGCATTTTGCGTTTGGCCCGATGTTTGCTACGTTCAATAAAAATGAAATGACAATCTTGCGTGTCATGCCTCGAGCCCCAAAATGTTTTGATAAAACTGTTTGTTTGCAGCCTTGCTATTCCCAAATTTTGGTGGGATTATACTGTCAAGTTTATTCCGTAAGTGGATAATGTCTTCGTATGAAGATCAAACCTATCAATTTTGACCTCTATCTTCTGAAATGATTAGAACGCTTTGTCGAGCATCACACCCGTGATGTTTTTCTAGCAAACATGCCTCTCCATGGGAACCAACATGGTTACCAAAATGGAAAGTCCACTGTAATTTATCTACACAATGTTGTGTACGATATCGGAAAAGCATTCATTCGAATAAATTTTGTTTGGGTGTTTTCTCGGATTTCCAGGATACTTTTGAACACGTACCTTTCGATTCCATATTGGAAGCCGCATGGATTGTCCTATTTATCTTTCAATGATTTCCAATTGGATTTACCAAATGCTCAAACGCCAACATCTCTTCTCGGCATTACGTCAAGCAGCGATTAGGAAATTGAGTGTTTGTGGATGCGGGAGTCTTGCCATTACTTTTGAGGAATCTCGTAGCAGAAACGTAATTGAGATAACTCAATGTGGTTTTCCTACTTATGATTTTGTCCTTCACAAGCCTTAACAGGCTGCTTCATTTGTATATCTTAGCTGAGAATCCGACTGTGAATCATTTGATATGTAACTACCCAGTTTTTACGCAACTGCGTTTCCGAGTACTCGGTAAACGCTTCAACAATGCATTGGAACTTCAGACGCACAAATCTCAAGAAGCAGGCTTCAACCAACAGTGAATTTTGTTATTCTGTTCTTGCTCACTTGTAATAAGCTTAAAATCAGAAGATGAGGTGCGCTGGTTTTGTTTACGAAGAGATTTGTGCACTCAAAATCGTGAGTAGGTGCCGAAGTCGGCCATTGTGGCGGCCATTTTGGGATTCCAACAAGTCTGTCCTTAAGTGAAACTGATCTAAGAAGCCTGAATCTTCAGGATGTTCTGTTGTTCTGAACCCGTTGTGGCAAGTAGCTATAGGCTTACTTTACGCTTTATGCGCTTTTTACAGTGCCCTTTTCAGGGCGCTGTTTGAACCCGTTGTGGTACGCTTATGCGATTATGTCGACCCTATTCCCTAACCTTCCCTTTCCCTATCCCATCCCTTATTCCTCCCTTCACTCTTCCTCAGGTAAATGATGAGTAGGCTCGTATTCATGGCGATGGCACAAATTTCCCAAATGGAGGAGAACGTGCCTCTTGAGCCGACCTACTGATAGAGGATTTTTTTTTTCCTCCCCTGTTGGGGAAATTAAGCCACTGCGTCCAATAGGCTGAACTTTTGTGGCATGTCCCGTTTTGATATTCGCATCTAGCCAGCTAATTACCATGTGTCAAGTAATCAGCTACTGCCACGACGCGTCGTCTCCCAGTCAGGTGCAATGGAATTGATAAACTCCAAGACCTTCCCAGGTTTTGCAGACCAGATCTCACTGGGTTGCAAGCAACCACTATTTAGAAATCTTTGCCTGCGCGTGTATAAAGCACCACAACTGCAAAGCAGATGTTCCGAGGTTTCACGTTCCGTATTACAGAAACGACAGATATCACTCTGAATATGGCCAATATTTTTCAAGTGATACCTGCTCGGGCAGTGTCCAGTTACTAGGCCAGTGTATGTACATAGAGCTCTCTTGTTGAGCTCTAAGAGCTTTTTGGTTTTATAAGCATTTGGTGTTATAAATCGTTTTGACTGATTGCAATTTTTGACGTCCATCCAATTGGATATCACCCTCTGCTCAGCCCAGCGTTTCAGGTCCATTTTAATTGTACAGTTTGATATACCACAGAATGGTTCTGGGCCAGCAAACTGTAAATTGGAACCACTTTTAGCAAGCTCGTCTGCCATTTCATTCCCTTCAATGCCACAGTGACCTGGAACCCAGTATAAGTTTACTGAATTCCCTTGGCACAGCCTGCGCAGTGAAAGAATGCATTCCCAGACAAGCTTTGAAGTACATTTGTAAGCGCACAATGCTTTTAGTGCAGCTTGACTATCTGAGAAAATACAAATATTTGCATACCTGTATTTTCTCTCAAGGCAGATATTTGCGCAAGAAAATAGCAAGAATCTCTGCTTGAAACACCGTAGGATAGTGTCCCATCGCCACTGAAATTTGTATTCCAGGGCCGTAGATTCCTGCTCCCGTTTTTATTCCAACTTTTGAGCCATCTGTAAAGAATTTGATTGACCCTTGACGAACAGTGGGACCACCGACTTCCCAATCTGCACGAGTTGTTCTGATAGAGGATAGTCGGACCGTTACTGCACTATATGTATTCGGTCAATCCTTTAAAATTTACTAAAATATAAGCTAGCGTTTCGCTAGAACTTTGAAATGTATCAAAAACTCCTGCAAGTATTTCCATAGAAATTGCCCTACTTAACCTACTTTTAATCTTGAGCACCCACGGTGGTCTTCTTTGAATCTATGACAAAAGCTCGAAAGATATAGTAAGGTCGAAGGACAAAAGGTCGAATGGACAAAAGGTCGAATGGGACATAAGGTCAAAAGGTTGAATAGACAAAAGACAAATTGAAAGACATAAAAAAGTGAACAGAAACTGACAATTAAAATTCTAATAAAAATAATGGAACCAGTGATAACAAAACTATTGAACAACTAAAAAAAAAACATTTTTGAGAGATAGGAAAGTTTCTACGAAAACTTGCATAAGCTTATATGCAGAAATTTAATACTGTACATCCGATCCTTTTTTTTTTACACGGGGCTGGTTTTTGCTATAACTTATTCAATTTTCAACCGATTCTCATGACATTTTGTACACATGTAGGCACCACTGGCGTGGGCACGGGGAGAGTTTTAGAGTTAAAGTCGTCTCCATTCTGCTCGGTCCATGGTTGTGTGTATCCAGTTCTGCACTCTGCGAAAGGTCCGCAGATCGTCCTCTACTTGATCGACCCACCTAGCTCGCTGCGCACCACGTCTTTTTTCTTTTTTTTTGTCCCGCCACATACCCCTACAAAGGTTTGAGCTAGACGATATATCTTTAAGATAATTATTAATAATGATCAATGAAATCAGATTTGCAAACTAAATACATTACAGATATAAACAACATTATAATTTGTCATACTATACAGCAAAAACATAAATTTCAAAATACTGCTGCTCTCAACTATAGATGTTTACAAGCGTTACTAGTAATCATGAAAGATCAGAAAATCAAAAATATTGCGAGGATTGATAACGTTCGCGCGATGTCAAAACAGTCTCATTCTCAAGAAATTCCCGACATTCAACTAGACAACTCACTACTAATCTACAGAATTATTATTTTTTATTATTATTTTCATCTACTTGCTGACTCCCACCAGGAACCTCCTCAGCACTGTCAAGTATCATTTGGCCACCTCGAGTTTGTTACCGACAATTCGGAACCAATTTAAATATACCTACGGTAAGGAGGCCAAACGGTTTCAAAGTAGTAGTTGCTTGGTAGGAGGTTTTGCTATTGATTTCAATTAAGAAGGCTTGAGTTAGGAAAATAATGTTTGTAAATACCACCCACTTCCCTAGTATAATAAAAATATTTATAATTGGCACAGACCCTAAACCCCCTTACTACACCTGTACAAGTCAGGCACGTCTCGCATCTCCACAACATTCGTTATATCTACGAATTTGGCACCCCTGCTTAAATGACAGCTCTGGAAATCGATCTCGAGAGTAGAGAGGAGACATGGAGAGAGAGAGAGGGGAAAAGAGAAGGAGACGAAGAGGGACACGGATCGAAAGGAAGAAATGGGCAGAAAGTATCCGATCGTCGAAGGGAACGGACGAAGAAGACAAGCTCCGAAAAAGGAAAAATTCTCGTGTAGTAGCAAGAGTCGGAAATCGGAGCAGAAAAGGACCCGGGAGTGAAATCCGAAACGGGGACGAGCAACCGATCCGGACGTTGAACCCTAAGCGTAGAAGATCGTAGTGAGTTCGGGTGTGATTACGGAAGAAGACAGCTGTAGCCCAGTGCTCGGCCTAGTGTAGCGCCACCGAGTGCAGTTTTTGGAGCGCCAGATCCCACACGGACGGCTGGAAGAATTTCGCCCGAACCAAGGCCCTTCACCGATACCCGAAGAAGCTGTAGGGAAAGACTTCGGCGAGCCCGGCGCTGGTAGACAGCAAGCGACGCCATTGCTGGACTACACGCCACGAGGGTAAAGTAACGGACGCTGTGGAGGTGAGGGCGACGGTGAGGCCCGTGGGCGTGCCCCGCTTGCCGCCGCCCAACATCCGATGGGTTACCGCTCCGTGGGTGAGCGTCTGGACGCCGAATTTCGAAGGACCTGATTCTGGCCATTGAGTGCCAATTAGCCCGGTAGAAACCTGCCCGGTGACGACCACTGAACCCTACGGAGTATTGCCCACTGCCACGATGCCCCAACGAACTGGCCGGACCAAGACCTCGAAGCGATCCAGCTCCCTGATGATTGTCTCCGGATGTGCCTGCTGATTTCATCTGGCAAGTAAGACCGACACGATCTCTCCTCTCTCTCTCTTTCACCGTTCCCGCACGGCCGCAACGACCCCCCCCTCTTTTCCCTTGATTTTTGTATTGTCTAATGTCGAAGAATAAATATGTTTAAGTCTAGTTCTGTTTTGTACCGCTTTATTATATGCTTGACCGCCCTGGTTTCCCTATCAGTGGGTCTGCAACTCTATTGTTTTGTCCGCTTTGTTCCTTGAAAAAGGTAAGTGTATCCTCCCGAAGCAAGCAGTCGCCGACCCTGAGATACCTTTTAGAGGTGAGCCGGCCTGGGCGTATGGACGCCGATGCCACAGGATGTGTGGAGCGTCCAACGGTAATTAACAATTGGCGTGGGGCTCGAACCCACGACCCTGAGATTAAGAGTCTCATGCTCTACCGACTGAGCTAGCCGGGCTTTTTTTTTTCAGCATATTCATAATTTATTGTCCATCGCCAGTGTTCGTCATTGAGTGTAACTTTTAGCCAATTCAATGACTCATATCCTTTGAAATTTCCCATGTTGAATGATAAATCGATTGAGTTGCAATTACCAATGAACATTTGCACGAGTTCATCATGTTTACCGATAATGAGCGCGTCTCCATAGACGAATGCAGCGATGAGTTTTGAGTTTACTATTCAGCAGCGAACACTCATCGGTCAACTTCGGATGCCCGGTTCCAGCTCTGCGTAGTCCATTGTTTAGGCTGCGGCTGAGGAAGCGCTCTCCCGCACCGTTTGCCACTCCCGGAAGCGACGACGCTGCTCGCTCTTGGAGCACCAGTCTTCGAACTCCTCTGGACTGAGTTCCTGCTTGAGGCGTTCGTGTCTCCAGCGGCGCATGTACTCGGCACGGTTGTGCCGCCTGTACGGTAGCCCGTACCGTGCCGCCGGCACGGTAGCGGCTCGCCTGTAGCTGCTACCGATCCAACACTTGGAGGACGTCCAACCAACCCGAGCAGGGCCGAGGCTTGTTGATTTTGCTGGTTCTGCTGCTGTTGAGATTGGGATCGCTTGGCGCGTCATTTGCGCATATATTCCGCTCGGGATCTACGCAGCGAGGCCATTTGCTGATCCGAGGTAGGTGAGGTTTGTCGGCTGGGTTGTCCTTCGTCCGGCTGAGGTTCCGATTTGATTAGCGATTCCAGAGGAATCTGAGGAATTGGCGACTGTTGGGCGCCACTTTTAAGACTTCTGATTTCCGCTTCGACCTGACGCAGTTTCTGTTGGGCCAAGATGGCGAACATCTCCTGGATCTGCTGCATCCGCAGGGCTTCCTCCTGCTGTTTCAGCTCGAGAAACTCCTTCTGTTCAACCTTAACGATTGGTTCGGGTTGCTCTGGTTCCGGTTCCGGCTCCGGGACCCACTGCTTTTCCTGCTTCTCCCGCTGACGCATTCTCCAACGACGCATTCGGGCAGCATTCTTGGCCTTCCGTTCGGCTTCCCGATCTTCCGGATTCAGCGAATCAAAGTTCTGGCACCGTAGCATTCCGCCCGGCTGTCCAATGGCTTCCACTTCCACTCCCTGTTCATACAGTTTTTCGAACAAGCTGGCGTCCGGAGTAGAGGAAGCATCTTCCGAATTGACGGTGGTTCCCACCCGAACGGCTAACGCTGGCACTGCCTTCGTTGTCATTCGAATCCTCCCGGGTGAAGGTTTGGCTCTTGAGCAGCTGGTCGTTGCTCTTGCAAAGCTCCCTGAAGTTGGCGAAGGCGTAGATCTGGTGGACGCAATCGTTGCAAATCAGCGATTTGATGTCATCCGGAAGGGTTATCTGCACCTCAACACAATCCAATGTCTGCGCCAGCAAAGCCCTGTCCGGGGCAGTATCCGGAGCGAACAACGGGTTCAGCGCGTCCGCATGGGTCAGGCACAGTCGACAGAAGCTGTGCTTCCCCGTTCGATCGGGAATGATCGATCCACGTTGGGTCAAGCACCCTCTTCGGCTTCCTGTCGAGCTCGTGGACTCCATTGGCTTCACAACGCTGCCCTGGCCAGTCATCCAGGTTCAATCAAACCCCCTTCCCCAGCGATTCTTTAATGGCTATTATGCGAAGCCAGGAGAGGGAGACGATGGTCGCAGGAACCTACACCACCGACAAACCGGCTGATCTGGTGAGCACCAAAAACGTTAACCTCCTCTCTCACTACTACAACACCTTCATACGTAGGGGCCCCATCGCACCGAGCTCGCAACGAATCCCCCCCCCCTCCTTTAGAACTAATAAATGTTAATGTTTATTAATAAATGTGTTAAGGATGTAAATTGTTTGTTAAACTTAATTTGTTCGTGAAAGAGGTCTCATTCTTTAAGTGCGTTATTTTATGTTGTGTCGCTGCCAGAAAGTCGTGAAACATTCCAGAGTAGGTACAGAGTCGGCCCTGAGAGCCCAAGCTAGCCCATCCTTACAAGTTGCGGATACATTTCTCCGGATTCCCGGTAGATTCCTTCGGAACCGGTTTCAGATCATGCTTTATGAAGCAAAGGAAAATATACGATGATATACAGGGGGTGGCCAAAATGTTTGGGATAGGCAACTTTTTTTCTCTCACAAAAAAATTCAACATGCTGTAACTTTTCATAAAGTGCATCAAAAAATCTCAAATTTTGACTGTTTATCAACCTGTTATATGTGCATCATTGGTACAAATTTGGGCTCGATTGAATAGTTTTTCGCGAAGTTAGAACCATTCAGGTAAAACACTATTTTTTAGACAACTCATTTTTGAGCTGTCATATCTCGGAAACCAGTGAACCGAATTGAATGATTTTTTTAACGATTATTGACAATATATTGATACTTAATACAACGTTATAAAATGTAATATTTTTTCACGGCGAATTATGTTATACCGGGTTGAAATTTTTACCCATATAGAGGAAAATAAGTTAAATTTACATTACCACACAAAAATTACTAAATGTGTTCTTCCTTTAATCTAAATAGGCTCTAATATATCTGATTGAAGATAACTTGAGAACAGAAGTGGAAAATCTTTGAACATCAACACCAAAATTTATTGACATTGACGTAAAAAAATTACGTTTTTTCGAGAAAAATGCAAAAAGTGTCAATCTATGATAACTTTTTTCAATGTTCAAAAAGTATCTATGTTTTAATAGTTTGTGAAGCATTTGTATATTGTTAGTGTACGTTCAAAATTTCATTCAATTCGGTTCACTGGTTTCCAAGATATAACAGCTCAAAAATGAGTTGTCTAAAAAATGGTGTTTTACCCGAATGGCTCTAACTTTGCGAAAGATTAATCAATTGAGCCCAAATTTGTACCAATGATGCACATATAATAGGTTGACAAACAGTCAAAATTTGAGATTTTTTGATGCACTCTATGAAAAGTTATAGCATGTTGAACTTTTTTTGTGAGAGAAAAAAAGTTGCCTATCCCAAACATTTTGGCCATCCCCTGTACATCAATCCACATATATATGAAATTCTCTGAAGGAATTCCTCTTGAAAATCCTTAGGGGATTCTTCCTGGAATTCCTTCGGGGATTCATCCTGGAACTCCATTGGATATTCCTGCTGGAATTTCTTCGTGGATTCTTTCTGGCGTTCCTTCGGGGATCCGTCCTGGAAATCCTACGAGGAATTCTCGGGGAATGCCCTTGGGGAATCCTCCTGGAATTCCTTTGGAAATTCCTACTGGAATTTCTTCGGGGATTCCTCCTGGAATTCCTGGAAGTCCTTCGGGGATTCTTCCTGGAATTTCTATGCCTTTGGTGATTCGTACTGAAATTTCTTCGGTGATTCCTCCTGGAATTTCTTTGGAGATTCCTGCTGGAATTTCTTCGTAAATTCTTTCTAGTGTTCCTTCGGGGATTGTTCCTGTAATTCCTACGAGGATTTCTTCGGGAATGCCGTTGGGAATTCCTCCTGGAATTCTGTTGGAGAATCCTCCTGGAACTTCTTCGGGGATTCCTCCTGGAATTTCCTCGGGGATTCCTCCTAGAATTTCGACAGAGATTCCTCCTGGAATTCCTTCGGGGTTTCCTTCTGAAAAATCTTCAGGAACTCCTCCTGGAATTCCGTCGAGGATTTCTCCTGGAATTCCTTTGGGGATTCCTGCTGGAATTTCATCGGGGTTTCTTTCTGGAATTCCTTCAGAAACTCCTCCTGGAAGTCCTTCGGGAATTCCTTCAGGGATTCCTCCTGCAATTCCTTCGGGGATTCCTCCTGGAATTTCTTTGGAGATTCCTGCTGGGATTTCTTCGTAAATTCTTTCTAGTGTTCTTTCCGGGATTGTTCCTGGAATTCCTACGAGGATTTCTTCGGGAATGCCGTTGGGGATTCCTCCTGGAATTCTTTTGGAGAATACTCCTGGAACTTCTTCGGGGATTCCTCCTGGAATTGCTTTGCAGATTCCTAGTAGAATTTCTTCGGGGATTTCTTCTGGAAAATCTTCAGGAACTCCTCCTAAAATTCCTTCAAGAACTCCTCCTGGAATTCCTTCTGGGATACCTCCTGGAATTCCTTTGGAGATATCTACTGGAATTTCTTCGGATTTTCCTGCTGGAATTTCTTTGGAGATTCCTGCTGGAATTTCTTCGGGGATTTTTTCTGGTGTTCCCTGGAGGATTCTTCCTGGAATTCCTTCAAGGATTTCTTCGGTAATGCCTTCAGGAATTCCTCCTGGCATTTCTTCAGGGATTCCTCCTGGAATTCCTTGGGGGTTTTCGGTAGAATGCCTTCGGGAATAACTGCTGGAATTTCTTCGGGGATTCCTCCAGAATGTCCTTTGATGATTTCTCTCGGAATTCCTTTGGGGATTCCTGTTGAAAATTTTTGTGAATACCTGTTGGAATTTCGTCAAGATTCCCATTGCATATTTTACGGGGATTCCTCATGGAATTCATTCGAAGATTGCTAATAGAATTCCTTCGTAGATTTCTCCTGAATATCCTTCGATGATTTCTAATGAAAATCCTCCAGGGTTCCTCCTTGAATTCATTCGGGAATCCCTCCTGGGATCCCTTCGGGGATTCCTCCTGGAATTCTAGGAAGACTTTCCGAAGATTTTCCAGAAGGAATCTCCAGGAGGAATCCCTGAAGGAATTCCATGAGGAATTCCAGGAGATATCATCGAGGGTATTCTGGAGGAATCTTCGAAGCAATTCCAGGAGGGATCCCCGCAAAAATTTCTGCAGGAATTCTGAAGAAATTCCTACAGGAAACCATAAAATTGGGTAACTTTGATAGCTTTTCAGCGAATTTTCTTAATACTTTTTTATGCAACAGTATCTTCCCGAGTTTTATATTTTTAAAACAAGTACTGGGGTATCAGTTATCAATTGCAATTGAAAGATTCGATAATCTACAATATTTTAGGTGACTTTTAGTTTTCCATATGAGCGAGAAAAAATGAAAATCTGATTCATTTTGGGGTAACTTTGATAATGACCTGAAAAACAATTCAAATCTTAGAAAATAATCACAGATTGACATGATGAGAGAAGCCTTGTGGAATATATCAGATACAATTTTTATAACAAAAGATTGATTTTTACTAAATTCTACGTATAAAAATGAGTTTGTGGAGTACTGAGTTAAAAACACAGTGAATTTAGCTATCAAAAATCATTATCTTAGTAAAAATATATGTTTAACGGTACATCAACATTTAATTACATGTTATTGATGGCGAGTTCTTTATTTGTTTAGGTTGTTTTTTAATGTTTTTTTTTTAACAAATTTTGAACAACACAGATTTATTTACATTTACATTTATTACAAGGACATTGCATACTTTTAGGCGTTTATCAATGTATGGAAATTTGTGTCACAATTTACAAAATTGCTTCCATTTCGTAAAAACACACTTTTAAGTGATTCAAGGGCAGATTTGGAATCTACTATGATGATTCTAACGAGAATAAGAGTCCATTCATTGAAAAAATAGTTGTAACGAAGTCGTATAGCAGATTGTTTGAAATAACAAAAATATTGACAATTTTTATTTTTTGTCCAAAAATTTGTACTTAGACTAGGTTTTAATGAAAATACGTCTAAGATGAACTTTCATATGTATCGAATTGATCTACGTTTGCCTTTTTCTTAACTGATTGAAGGAATCATAGTTATAAGATAAACTATACAATGCCTGTCGCACTGCCAAAGTTACCCGCATTATCAAAGATGCCCCGTTTTACGGTACCGTGATTTCGGGTGAAATTGATCAGTGGGGTGAAATTGATCGACGAAAGCTCCATTTTTATTTGTTAAAAATAACGCTTTAAACTTAAAACAATTTGTGGAAAATGGCCATCACCTTGCTCAAGGGTTATTGAATGATGAGTTAACATGTTTTACAGCCAATTAGTTACATATTTCGGTATTAAATTCAATATTTTCCGGAACTGTCTGATCTTCATAGACACTTCCAAACTTTTGTTACCGTAGGTGTATCGCACATGTAATGAATATTCGAATGAATGTTCATAGCTGCCAAGTATTCGCTTAACCCGATATCGTCATCAACAGTTCTATAAATATTGTAATTTATGCATAAAATTGCACTTTTTCGGAAGTAAAATATTGATACACATAATTAGTAAGAAAATTGCATACTTTTAGGCGTTTTCTTTCGATTTATTAAACTTTAAACTTAAATAAATAATAATTTAGTAAACTTGTAACAGTTTTGCATAGCTTTCCGCATTCTAGGGTGGTGAATTCAGATGGAAAATTAATTTTCAGCACTTACAAAGGCATTTCACTGACCGATCAATTTCACCCCGAAAGTAATTTTTTTGATTTTTTAAGTAAAATATTATTTATTATAATAAAATGATTTGCTGTAAAAGTTTCAACCTCGTTGACTGATGGAAACCATGGTCGTACTTGTTTTAAAGCATTGAATTTAACCATATCGACAAACATTCAAAAATAAGACGCAAAAAACTGCTAAAAGTGATCAATTTCACCCGAAATCACGGTATCACAATAATTATACACTTTTGACACAAACACCACATGGTTTCAAAATTCTTACGATCATGTATACCCCCTGCCACCCTTTTATTCCCATCTAAAACCATTTGAAAACTTTCAACTATAAATCATTGCATCGACATCCGTGACCCCTGTCGCGAGATTAATCCGAACACAATCGAAAACCCTTCGCGCTTCATCGACGTAACACGCAGAAGTTTGCCTTTCCAATCAAACTCTGCCGGAAAAAGTTCGACATCCAAATCCTTCCACATAGCGTGCGTTCTCACTGTTGGACTGGGGTACCCCCCATGCATGTATGTAGTTCGTCACCGGGTCACCGAGCGAATATAGAGAAAAAGTCATAAATCTCGTCGCCCGGGATTGGATCTCTTTAAAGCAAAGTCACCCTAATCGCGCGAGCTCTTCGGGGAACTTTCTTCATCGAAACCGTATTTAGCGAACCGAATCTAGGTAGATCTCTTCCTTTTGAGTGAATGGTAACATAACGGTACCTATCGTCAAAAGGTGAGCGAGCAGCTTCTACGCGCTGCAGCAGTCCCCTATGCACGGCGTATCGCAGAAAAGAATGAAGAAAGAAAGAAGCAACAACGTGAAAGGGTCGAGGATTTTCCGTGTTTTCTCGCTTTCTTTCCGCTTCAATAAATTATCGGTGAAAACATGTATGTAAATTGAACCCAAATAGCACTTTTACCTTTCGCCCACCGCATGCTGAGCGTTCAAGTTGTGCAATAATGTCGTTCGGTTCGGTTCGGGGCTGATCGCGACGCGACTAAACATGGATGTGCTTAGGTTAGTGGTGCCCTACAAATTCGCATCGCTAGACTACAGTCAGGTTGTCTGTAATTTCTGGAAAATACGTCTATTTTTCTGTGGTCAAATTAAATGCTAGTACTAGGAGAGCGTAACTATTCCCAAATGTGCTGTTGCGTGCTGTTCCCTGACTTGTCAATTTTTCCCTCTGTGCCTGTCTGTAAACTACGTAGACTCTTAGAAGGGGGCGGAGGGGAGAGGTCTAGCCAAAGTCTACGCTCCATACAAATTTCGAAAAACTATTGTATGAACGAAAATAGGCTTCGTGGCCGTGCGGTTAGCGGCGTCAGTCGTCTAGGCATTTTGGTAAGCCTCGGAGTGCGGTTTCGATTCCCGCTCCAGTCGGGGAAAACTTTTCGTCAAACGGAAAATTCTCCATTGGGCCACTGGGTGTTATGTGTGTTGTCCGTTGTCTCGTGTATGTAATGATCAGTCTGTGCAGCCTCTGGCTGAAGACGGTGTAGTGTCTTTTAAAGTTGTAACCGTTCGTAAACTATTCATGAGGATTTGGTTAAAGCACGGTGGCTTAAGCGCCACTCTCAAAGAGAGACCACCGGTCGTGTTGAAATTTGCCCGACTTTGCAAGAGACTATTTCACTCAGGGACGGTTTTGAACGGTTCTTGGTAAACGGCAGAATTTCTTCGAAAGCAAATTTAACTCCAACTCTTTCACAGGCTAAAAGATACTTAGGGAAAACCGAAGGGATTCTTACTCATCCGAGCGAAGTAACGGAACTAAAACGTAACGGAAGGTAGTGAGTATGTTTATTCAATTAAGCGATGTGAAACGTAACGGAACTAAACGAAATTTCAAACTTTCTACTATTTATTCTAGGAAATTCATTCGTATTGGACGGAAGGTATTCATACGGGATGGAAAAGAGCAAAACATGGCCATATATAAAAAGCTCTTCACGTACCTGTGCAGGTTTTTCGACGATACGATGCATCGCGTTGCTCGGTGACGGGGGACGTATGTAGCTCGACGATGGCGACGACTTCGACGTTCGGAGATGGCGGTCAACAATGGTGTTTGCCGGCGTGACCGTGCCGCGATTTGGCGCGCAGCGACGACGAAGGACCCGTGTGCGGTATGGCCGAATTACCGGTGCGGAGGGAGTGGCGGCTGGTTGGAAGCTTCCGATTCGTTCCGCTCGAGAGGGACACGGCGGATGCCGCTTGTACCCGGGAGGATCCTCCTCCGGTCAATAGGAAGGCACTAAAAGCCCAGGGACCCAGCTTCGCGTACTTAGATTCCTGCTATGACCGAGCGGGGAATAGTACGTTTCCTACTTTCCGGTATTGGCTCGGATTCGTGGCGTGCTATTGACGACACGCTTCAGCGAATCGCCTCTCGTACTCCGGTCCACGGGGATTGACGGACGGGACCTTAACCTTCGGCTTTTGGCGCCCGACGGGAGAACCTCGCTACGATAATGGACGAGCGACTTCACTCACGCCTCCGTTTAACTGCCTACTGGAGGCGGGCCTTCGCTGGGCACACGGGTCACGTTGATCCAAACGGAAATGGCGGTACACTCCACCAGAAGTTCCCCGATTCGGCGATGACGATTGCCGAATGAAATTCATTAAAACCAGCCGTACGAAAAAAGTGCTGGGCACTACACGTCCAACAGAAACTACTTTTAGATTTAAGCACTTTTGATTTAATTAGATTTAATTACCTTTTTTCGTAGTTAGTTCCGTAATGCAATAAAAATCAGCAGAAATCGCAATATCGGACCTGGGTCCACTAAAGAGAAAGAAATCACAAACACGTTTAACATCACTTTTAAAATCTAAACTCACTCACTACTTTTACCTATTCGACAATTCGAAATTAATTCACAACGTAATTAACTCAATTAGCTTCAACTTAAACTTGAAATCGACTCAACTCAAAAACTTTAGAACGATTTAGACTTATCTCGCGTACTTCTGCTTGCCAGCCGTACTCGTAGCGAAATGACCGAGTGAGAATGTGAGTAAGACGGACATGCTAAGGAATCACTATTTTGACAGTATGAACAATGAGATAATTAAAATTTTACCTCTATACTATTTACTTCAACTAAGGTACTTTACAGTCTGCAAGTCGATTTTGCAATAAAATTTGATTTTCCATGACCTTTGAGATAATTAAAAAGTTATCTCCAAACGTATGTTTTTCAACAGTGTGGGTAAGACGGACCGGTAGGGTGGGTAAGATGGACACGTTTGGAAAATTAGCTAATAAGCCATTAATTGTGTTAAATGATGTTTATAGCCGTTTATATTCGGTAGATCAATCATAGTAGAATCTGAATTTGGCTTTGAATCTCTTAGCGAAACGTGTTTTTGCAAATTAAAGTCCATTTTGTAAATTGGAAACATCCATACACTGGTGAACGCATAACAGTATGCAAAGCTCTGGAAACTTTATGAAGTGCAAACTGTTCCAACAACAAAAAATCTAATATGGGAACGTCCATAAATTACGTCACGCTTTTAGGGGGGAGGGGGGGGGGGGTTCAGTAAAATGTGACAACCCATACAAAAATTTCAGAGGTCTCATACAAAAAATGTGACATAGGGGGGAGGGGGGGTTGAAAATTGGCAATTTTTGCGTGACGTAATTTATGGAAGCTCCCTATAATGATTTTTTAAACAAAAAATCAATATTAAATGCTTTACACGGCTTCCACAATCATTGTTGTACTCCAAAGATTTCAATCTGTGAACAATGTGTGGGTTTTAATGTGTTTCTCATGGCACTATCAAAGTAACCCCAACACTGTCCGTCTTACCCACCCTCAAGGCGGACCGTCTTACCCTCACGCAACGCAAAATATTTATTCCACCACCGTTATCCATAAGCCATGAAATTTACCTGAATTTCGTTGTGTATAGGACGGAACAGTTTAAAACAACTGGGAAACTCAAAATAAAATACGAAAACTTTGTAATTTAATGTTAAAAAAGCTTATTTATTGCCGCCTCAAAATTAGATCCCATCACAAAAGCGTGTAGCCAGGTAAATAATTGTTTATTTTTTGCACTTTTGACATGTGTATTCTCTCATGGAGTGGTTTAATAATCATCAACTGATAAGAAGATAGAGGCAATCGTAAAAGAAAGCCAAATTTCAGCTCTTAAGGCGAAACTGGAAGCATTTTCTCATTTTTTCGGTTTTTGATTTTTTATTGAATAACGAAGCAATATTTTCAAAATTGGTTTTCGTGCACATGTAGAGTATGGATCAAGGTATCTTCTGATTTTTTTTTTGAGGTGGATAATGTTTTCCTTTTTTGCAGAAACCATTTTTTTGTAAAATTTTGCTCAAAAATGGTTTCTGAAGAAACGAAAAACATTTTCGACTACAAAAAAGTTCAGAAGATACCTTGATCCATACTCTACATGTGCACGAAAACCGATTTTGAAAATATTGCTCCGTTATTTAATAAAAAATCAAAAACCAAAAAGTGAGGAAATGCTTCCAGTTTCGCCTTAAGTGACAGAACTAGTCAGTGGTCCGTCTTACCCCCACCCCCCCTACAAACTAAATCGCATAAAAGTAAAAATAAACTCGTTCAAATGTGCATGCAAACTCGCATAAGCTAGAATCGTTAACGTTGGTATATTGCGATGTGAAATGTGATAACAATGAAAGAGGTGCTGTTTGAGTGCCAAAAAGCTATGTACAAGAAAGTTAACAGTCATCATTATGGTTACAAAACTAGTTACAAAGTCATCATTTTTGTTTTGTTGACCTGATAGATAACAATTGGTGGTAGTGCTAGCAAGAAAGGGATAGTGATAACTGTGCGGGAAATCACGGTTCGTCATTATGAGCTCCAGATAGCCTGTCGAGCACGTACAGCACAGGGGAACCAAGTGCATTCCAACAAACACGAAGGTGAGTTAGAATGTCATGACAATTAATCAGTGTGTTTCATTAGTGGTGTTTGGTGTTAAGTGTGAAGTGTGGATCGAAAATCCAAAGGTTCTTAGTTCGATACTGAGGGAACAAGAATTGTTTTTTTTCCAATATTATTAAGTCGCAAAGATGGTATATTACGTCGCAATAGTGCACACCGTGCATCGCATAAGATGTCGCCTGAAGTTATACAGCGTTATTATTTTTCCGTCAATGCACGTATAGCGCCTCCACTTTTGCACGCATAAGGAACTTTTACTGCATCTTATGCGATGTAATTTGCCGCATAAAAGTACGTATAACATGAACATAAACTTCATTATACGTGCAAATTGGTTGTCTGGGTAATAAGCATTTCTCACTATTTTTCGCAACCCAGCCACGCTCAGTTTATAAGCAACCAAGTTTGTTGCTTCTGCTGCTAATTTAGTTTATTCCATTTAGTTGAATACATTTGAATTGATTCGACGTCTTCAGGTTCAGTGGATCAAGCGCTTGTTACTCCAGGCTTTCGTTAATCTTCATCCCCACGTTCAAAAAGACTTACAAATGCTTGCAAGTCGGCATTGTTTGATTGCTGAGCAACCGTTTTGTCAGTCTTGATGGCGCTTTATGCCGTTTTTCTTTTTGAACCTGGGTTGGAACTGGATTGGCGGAAAATGTGTAAACAAACAACGTCAAACAAAGTTTAGTACAAGCGAAACCGAAGTCGGGTTGGGGTTGAAACTGTGATCTGATCCAGTTCTAACCCAGGTTGGAACTGGATAATAAAGAAAAACGGCATTAGTATGCGCGATTCTCTGAAGAAAAAAAACACCCATTAAAATCGGGACATTGCAAAATTGATGACTAATACCTAGGATACTAATACATGCTTACTTTATTGTATATGATACCGTACTCTGTTTTTTTTTTCTTTTCGGTGACATTTTGGAAAGTTTGCTTTGATTTTCACGCAATTACTCGCTTCTACGCTGCACCTTTTTTGAGGAAAGTTGAACGGATTACGCAGCGATGGCCCACTTGCACGAACACAAGCTAGTTTGACATGTTATCATGTTGTTCACTATGGGCCAATGCACGTATTCATACCGGTTTGACTTTTCAGCGGTGCCGTGTTATCTAGGTGGCCATGGAATGAGTCGATTTTTTGTAAGCACCGCTCAAACGTCAAATTGTGAATGGAAATTCCACGAATGGCGAAAATTAGATCATCACTCTGGATTTTATCTAGATAACCACTAGCTTCTGTTATTTGCTCGTCTGAAGTTCGACCAGTGTATGGTTTGAAAATGCACGAAATAGTATCAAACGGTGCTATGCTTATCCAGATTTTGGTTGTGTAGTGACTAATTCGAATACTTTCAACGTGGCACCTTTGGCATTAAGTTTCTCTGAGAAAAGCTCAAAACAATCGATAATTGGGATGATATACTTGTAGAAAATACTTTTTTTGAATGAAGTGTAGTAATCCAGAAGCTCTTTTTCGAGCCATTTAATTAGCGCTTACAATTGTTTGTATAGTGAGTAGGGGGATTAGGGGCATAATGGACACCCTAAGCAAATGAGTAAGTTAGACCTGTATAACGAAGAAAAACTTAACATATTATCAGTTGGCTTACAACTTTTACTTGTTTCCTACGTATTTCTATCATTTACAGCAGGTAGAATGTTTTTATTGTAAAGAAATAACGAATTTAAAATCGTGTGTTTTTTGGGGCTGACAAGAAAGGTACGGGGCGAAATGGACACCCATCGGGGCATAATGGACACCCCTCCATATTATATGCTAATTCTTTGATTACATCGATCAGTTAAGAAATCTGCCTACGGAGATCAATGACACAGATATAAAACTCCATCTTAGACGAGTATACATAACATCTAAGTTAATTAAATAAACTTTAGGCTAAAATAATCGGATTGATTTTTTCCAAACTTTCTAAAACGCCTAACAGTATGCAATGCGCATACATCCATTCGTAATTGCCGGTGTTCATTTCGCCCCGAATCGACTACAACATTAAAATTGCTATTTTAAGTAAATTCTGATCAAAAATACAACACTTCATCCATTGCTAAATCTCCGTATACATGTAGATAAGGTAACAATTCACTTGTTTTAATGGTGGACACACTCCGACACTTGTAATACCTTATTTGCTGCTGCTTCGAAATTATAAGAATTTCACCATATGAAAAACATATTTCAATTTCAATGATATTTTGGTTATTTTGGAGCAATATAAATGGTTCTTTTGAAAAATAGAACCATGAATTGTTCCTTTACACTTATGCATTAAAAGTTTAACATAAAAGTCAACGGTTTCGCCAAAAACAGGGGTGTCCATTTCGCCCCGGGTGTCCATTATGCCCCTAATCCCCCTATAACCATGAATAAAAATATTTACAAGCAGTAGCCGTGGAAATACTGGAAAGGTAACCGATTGTTTTGAAACATAGATTCAATCTTAGATGAATGAGAACTGTAACAACAATGTGTTCTTTGCTAAATAGGGTAATTCATGTATTTTGGACAGGTTGAGGACAAAGTTGGAAAAATCGTCCCATAGCTTCCTTAAAAAGCAATTGATTATTTTGCAATGTTACTAATATGCTTAAAATATGATTGTATTTTGCACTCCTGGTGACAAAAACCTTAACGAAAGCATTTTAAGCTGAGAAAATCACAATTTCCAATCGCCTATTAGAATGGCATTTTGGACACCGAATATATGTTTTGGACACCCTCAGGTATATATAATTTGGACAGGGCAATTATCTCCATGTTTAGCCATGAATACTGCTTTACCATGAAAGTAGCATAAATTAACAAATATTTTCTTGTAAATAATCAAATTTCTCCGCTTAACAGGCATCTATTTTGATAACTATTACAGTTTTTGTTAAAATCGAGGAAATATCGCCAGAACCACATAATACGCCTCCAAGTATGCAATCGCACAGCATCCCCATGTAGTTCGTCAGATGACCAAAATATATTTACAGTAGAAAACTTGCAATGTATTTTGGACACCACCTTTTTTAGGCGTTTAAGATAAATGTTAAGAGATTGGCTGCCCAAGGCTTCTTTATTGAACAGTTTTCATTGCAATAAGGCTTTTAAATTTCTTACAACTATCAATTCAAGGATTTTAAGGTGAATATTGTAAGTGACTTTGAACTGTATGTCGTCTTGCATACCTGTGCATTTGAGGGGTTTTAGTGAAATATTTTACATTTTCGATAATTTTGGAGTAAATTCTTAATTGTTAAGCGTATTTTCAACGTAAGTCATCAGAATAGGGTCTGTTTGATCCAATAATCGATGTTCAGAAGTATCTACTTTTATCAGCTCTCCGGAACAAGACATACATCGCAGTGCATGTCCAAATTATATACATGTCCAAATTATATTTTTTACCCTACCTGTGATGAAACTGGAACATCATATAAAATGTTAATGCTAAAACAGTTTAGAAGAGCAGTGAAATGGCGAGTCTTCTTATCATTACCTTCGAAAACCTTCAAATCAAAGTACCGTAAAACGGGATATCATTGATCAGCGGGTTAACATTGATAGTCTTGTCCCATCTGATTGAATGTTTCAACGAACAATTTTTATTGCATCGGTTGCTGCTCATGAATGGTATTTTGTAATCTGTTAATGCTCTAAGGGAAAATGGACCGAAATCATCAATTGTTCAGCAGTGTCACAAAAACATTTTCATTGAAGACAAAAAAATAGGCACAAGGTGAAGCTATTTCTCTATGGAATGAACTCAAGAAGCAAGATCCAAGCAAGAAGTTTACGTAGCCGGTTTTAGAGAAGATTTCCGAGCTCGATAAGAAGAGCATGAGCCAAAAGGGGAAGTTGCTTTAGTTTTGGGCAAAACCTAGACTAAATAAGCAAACGCCATAGGAGTCCCCGTCGACAACAGTTGTTGGAGCCAGTACAAATGAGCCCAGTAAAAGTGCGGGTAATTCTGGTGCGGTGGAAAATGCCTTGAACCGACCAGCTGAAGGATGATTCATCGTGAGTTGAGTTGAGATTGTAAATCAGATGTATGATATAAATTTCAGTGTGTAATTTTTATTCCTGGTTAAGGCTTGTTTACAGTTCGGAAAACGTGCCACGGGATTTGCGCGCGGGATTTGACACGGAAATCACCTCGGAAAATTTTCCCGTTATCATTTCTCCTCAACTCTCCACAAAACATTTTAATGTTTGTTTACGTCGGTCCGATTGTTTTATTTTTGCTGAGTAAACAATTCGTTTTTCAATGTTTATTCAAAGGTAAGTTAATTTAGGTGCATTTCAGGTGTGCAATCCACTGTTGCTGCTACCCAAACCCGTATATCTGACTACTTCGTGAAGATTACATACTCTGTTCTATCTTCGGGTCTAATATAGAGGTTTCGACTATATTCAGAGTGCAGCTAGAAATCCAGCAAATAATAATTTCAATATCATATATATAAAAGCCCAGAGTTGTCTGTCCTTCCGTCACGCTTTGAAATGTTTCATTGAAATGTTTCACCATAGTTGAATCGCTTTAGAAATAATAAAAAGAACTTTTTTGGAATGATCTGGAACATCAATATTCTGAAAATTCCAAGAACTTTCTGGAAGCTACTGAAAGCTCCAGAAGAAAAGAAGAAGAAGGTTCTGGAATTTTCCGGAGTATTGAGACCTTCTAGAAGTTTCTGGACGCTCCAGAAAGAGATGCAATAATATGAAACATCTTCTTCTTCTTGGCATAACGTCCATGTCTTGGAGCAAAACATGCTTCTCAGCTTGGGCTAATTTTGTGGAAATTACTGAAAGTTTCAGAAAACAAAAGAAGAACGTTCTGGAATGTTCTGAATTATCAAACTACTTTAATTTTCGTGAACTTTCTGGTAGTCTCTGGAAGTTCTCTTACCCTAGGATCTCTTACTCTCAGCATAATTTTGCTTAATACCCACGAGTTTATTGCACGGCTGTATGCGCTACGAGCATTAATTCACGGTGACTGAAATGAAATGAAAAATTCGCAGTTCCTGAGAAGCTTCTAGAAGTTTCTTACCATTTCAGAGATTAGAACCCTTTAACAGTTAAAGGTGTGTACTTGGAAGTATACTTTCTGGCGTTTTTCATTTCTGAATACATACATGATAGTATACCTTCTGGCGCTTCTGATGAGTCCATTGCTGAGTGAAATGTTTCGCATATTTACAATGGCTTCTGAGGAAACTTCTGGAAATTGTTATTCCAGAATGCTCAAGAATCTTCTTGAGGGATGACCATTTTCTAAATCTAAATTAAGGAGATCAAAAACGGCATATGAATCCAGGTGTTGTCTATCTGTCATCCCATCATGCTTAGCAAAGTTTGACTGAGATATTTTACGTATACATATTTCAGTGAGGCCAGCATGATATGATCTGAGTGTTCGGGATTGAAGTCGAAGAATTGAATTCGAAGAAACTCCTTTTCTATCAGAACATGTAATGTAATTCGAGAGGTTTCTGTTTCAAATATGAAGACATTTTTCTAACTTTCCTGGGTAAAAAGGAAGAAGCAGAAGAGAAGAACAATATTCTAGAACGAGAAGAAGATAAAGAAACGCATGTTTTTGGAATATTCTAGAACATTCGCTGATGTAGGAAATGCTAAAAATGATCGTGAATTTTCGATAAATAATGGAATATTTAGAAGCTTTCTGTTTCTAATTCTAAAAAAATAGGAACATTCCTGTGAGAATCGGGAGATGAAATCGAAGATTCATGAACATTCTCGAACATTCTTCGTAGGAATCAAACTAATAACATACATGTTCAAGTATTTTTCACAAATCATATATATAAAATCCCAGCGTTGTCTGTCTGTCTGTCCGTAACGCTTTGAAATGTTTCACCATAGTTGTATCAAATTTCTAAAAGGTACGAGATTCTAGATGTTTTTTTTTTGACTTTTTAGGAATAATAAGAAGAACCTTCTGGAATGTTCTGGAACATCAATATTCTAAAAATTCTAAGAACTTTCTGGAAGTTCAAGAAAATAAATAACGTTCTGGAATGCTCTAAAATATGGCACTTCTTAAATTTTCGAGAATCCCCTTGAAGTTTCTGGACGCTTCAGAAAGAAAAAGAAGAAGAACCTTCGGCAGCATTATGGAACATCTTTTTTTGGCGTAACGTCCCAACTGGGACAAACCCTGCTTCTCAGCTTAATGTCTATGAGCTCAGTTATTAACTGAGAACTTCGGCTTCTAATAACCACTTCTAAGTTGTTAAACGTTTTAGAAAAGAACCTTCTAGAATGTTCTAGGGCATGAAACTTTATTATATTGGGGAAAGGTTATGGACGTTAGGGAACGAGCAAGGAACCAAAAAAGAACCTTCTAGAATGTTCTGGAACATAAAAATCCATAAAATTTCCAGAAACCTCCTGAAAGATACTGAACGTTACAAAAGTAAATCTGAGATATTCAGGATATCACACTTTCTCAAATATCGAAAACTTTCTGTGCGTTACTGAACGTTTCAATCAGAGAAAGGAGAAGAACCTTCTGGAATGTTCTGTACACTTTTCATTCTTAATTTCAAGAACTTTCTGGAGGTTAATGAAAGTCCTAGAAAGAAGTAAAGGGCCTTCTAAAATGTTCTGGAACACCAAAATTCATTAAATTTCGAGACCTTTCTAGAGATTACTGAATCTTCAGAAAGAAGAATAATAATCTACGAAAATGTTCTAGATAATCAAAATTCTTAGAACTTTCGAGAAGCTACTGGACAAAAACAAGACAAAGACCTTCTGCAAACTTTTTTAAATTTACAAAATGTGTCTGAGAGTTTGTGAACGTTCCAAAAAGAATGAAAAATACCTTTTAAGAAGGTTCTAGAACAAACAAATTCATAAAATGTTTGAGAAATTTCTGGAAGCTACTGAGCATTCCAAATGAAAACAGAAAAAATCTCTAGAATATTCTGGAACATTAAACTGTCCAGGTACTTTCCAGAAGTTACTGAATGTTTCAGAGAGAACAAGAAAACTAACCTTCTGGAATTTTCTGGAACAATTTTTTAATGCCGATTATGATCGGGGAGTTTGTCAACGTTCAAGAAAAAAAAAAATGTCAAATGGACCTTCTGAAAAGTTCTGGAAAGTCATTCATTCATTGAATTTTGAGAACTTTCTGGAGATTTTTTTTTTTTTTGAGAACTTTCTGGAGATTACCAATTGTTCAAGAGAGAAGCATTCTGGAGAGAGATTCTGGAATGTTCTCGAAAACAGTTTCATTGAAGAAGTGTAACTGGAAATTTAAAAACAATCTTTTTCTAGCTAACGTGGCTAGCCACGTCGGGTCAGCTAGTTAGTAATAATAATTCAACTACTTCTTATTTACGCTTTTTAGGAAAGGGATATTGGTGACGCACGGTTGATAGCTTCAGGCGCAACAAATAAACATTGCGCATTTCGCACGTGAAAACTGTGTGCGCAGTACAGAGGTGAGCCCAAAATGAACAGTATGGAGGAAAATCTTCTATTTGTTGCAGCTACCGTATTGACCATCGGGTTTTGAACAAAAAGCGAAATGTCTGAGCGATGGGTAGGAGCTGCTGGGTGAACCCATACTTAAAGCAAAGAAGGGAGAAGGGGCGATTTACCCAGGATGTGAGTCATTATATCCATACCTATTTCACCTTCATAAAAAAATGTCTCTCCAGTTTGATGACATGCGAAGTTGGAGCAGGGAGTTTACGCAAAACTTCCATATGGAAGAGGAGCATTTTGAGGAGCTTTTCCAAAAGGTTAAGCACCGATTGGAACCTAAAAGATCAGCCCAAAACATCGACTAGCCTACACGCTGGAGTAAGTTAGTAGTAAGTAGACCTACCACCAAATGCGCCCATCAACGGTGACGACATGCCATATTTCTTCATAGGAGACGATGCCTTTCCGTTAACTCGACGTATTATGAAGCCATATGGAACAGCAAACACACTGACCAACGATCAAAGGATTTTCAACTACCGACTGTCGCGTGCCCGTCGGACGGTTGACGGTTCTTCTTGAACAGAGGTCCAGCATACTCTAAGGCCGCAGATCGTTAGAATTTCCTTTTTGGACACCGAATATGTGTTTTGGACACCCTCACATATATATAATTTGGACAGGGAAATTATGCCAATGTTAAGCCATGAATACTGCTAAATCATGAAAGCAGAATGATTTAACAAATATTTTGTTACGAATAATCAAATTTCTCCGCTTAACAGGCATCTATTTTCATATTTTTTACAGTCTTTGTTAATATCGAGGAAATATCTCCAGACCCACAGAATACGCCTCCAAGTATGCAATCGCACAGCATCCCCATGTAGTTCGTCGGATGTCCAAAATATATTAACGGTAGAAAACTTGTAATCTATTTTGGACACCACCTATTTTAAGCGTTCTAGATGAATGTGAAGAGATTTGCTGCCTAAGCTTCTTTATTGAACACTTTTTATTGCATTAAGGCTTTTAAATTTCTTACAATTATCAATTCAACGATTTTGAGGGGAATATTGTATGTGACTGTGATGTGTATGTCGTCTTGCATACCTGTGCATTTGAGGGGTTTTAGTGAAACAATTTACATTTTCGATAATTTTGAAGTAAACTCTTAATTGTTAAGAGTATTTTCAACGTAGGTCATCAGAATAGGGTCTACTTGATCCAATAATCGATATTGAAGTATCTACTTTTATTGGCTCTCCGGAACAAGACATACATCGCCGTGCCTGTCCAAATTACATACATGTCCAAATTGTATTTTTGTACCCTATTCGGCTTTTTTTCATCATGGCGTCGGGGACAATTAATTTGAATTTGTTTGTTCTAGCTGTCACGTCGGTTCGTCGGTGTGTGTACTGCCCTTTTGCACTTTTTGCAAAGCAGGATCTTTAAGACTTGTGGAATATTTTTCGCATCCCAGGTAATGCAAACTGAGCATAATAAACTGCAGAAAAAGCAAAATCTGCGGGTAAAATTACTCGTTGAGGTCAAACAAGGCGATTGCTAAACCAGACAAGGAAGTGCTTTTTAAAGAGAACCAGAAGACAATCTGGATTGACGAAAAGATTCAGATATTGACAGTGATCTACAGGATCTTGTGATGGTTAATAATTTGTTTCCCGTTATCATCATTAATGAACATCTGCAGCCAGTCTGGCAAGATTCTTAAAAGGAACTCCTGGATGATTCCCAGAAGGAACTCCTGAAGGAATCCCAGGATGAACCCCAGGAGGAACTCCTGGTGGAATCCCAACAGGAACTCGTAGAGCAATCCCAGAATGAACTCCTGGAGGAATCCCAGAAAGAACTTCTGCAGGAACCCCAGGAGGAAATCCTGGAGGAACCCAAGAAGTATTCCTAGCAGGAACTCCGGGAGCAACTCCTAGAGAAATTCCAAGAAAAACTCCTGGAGGAATCCCAGGAGGAACTCTTGTAGAAATCCCTGGAACAACTGCTGGCGAAAACCTAGGAACAAATACTATTGGAATCCCAAGTACAGCTCTTGGACTGTTGCCCTGGAGGGTCTCGTGGAGTAATTCACAGGAAGTCGTAAAATAAATCTCAGGAGGAATCACTAGCATGGGCTGACATGACTTGAGTTAAGTAAACTGATTGAGCTTTTACTAAAAACCGTATGAATAAAGCTGTACTTTACTCAGAGTATGTTCGAATTTCGAACATAGCTTTTCCTCTGTCAAAACTAATGTTTTTCGTTTTTCAGTTTGGTCTTCCTGAGCCATAGTTTTATTTGGACCTGGGGTTGGTAAAATGTTGGATAAGGAGTATTTGAAGGAAGAGTTCCTACAGGAATGAGAATCCAGTAAGTAATTATTATAAGGATATTTAAAGTTTCAATCTAAAGGTCCGATTTTGTACAATTTTAGGTAGCGATGATGACAGCGGTAATACATCCGGCGCACGCAGCAAAAGCGGAGAAGAAACGTGCAAAGTTCGTGGAACTTCTGATTACCCACGGGAAGGTGCTGCTACAAAAGTCTCAAGGACCTCCTGAGAAGTATAAAAAGAAGGACACTGGCAAAGAAATTTGCGTGCAGATGATTGTGCAGCACGGATCATCCGTTCGGATTCGAGCCACTTTCAACGAGACAACCGAAGAAAGAGGAGCCCATGGAAATTCCTATCGATGAAAGCAGGGACCACGGCCGGAATAATTCCACGGTAAAGGAAGTAAAATAAAATGTGAAAGCTACACAATTCTGCACGGTTATAGCAAATTCCACCTCAAATTTGACTAAAGCCTGATACGCCTACAAAGTGTAATAGAAGTGCACATTTGTTTTGGATTGTCTCGACGTCTTTGGTGCATTTGTTCCTTGATTAACAAGGAATAAGTGCACCGAAGGCACCAATTCGATCCAGTGTGATCCTGCGCAGCAACCATACTTTGAAGGGGTGTCAACCAATCAGACTACCGTGATTTCGGGTGAAATTGATCACTTTTCACAGTTTTTGGCTTCTAATTTTTGAATAGTAATCGATATGATCAAACTCAATGCTTTAAAACAAGTACGACCACGGGTTTCATCAGTCAACGGGGTTGAAACTTTTACTGCAAATTATTTTATTGCAATAAATATCATTTTAAATAAAAAATCAGAAATTTTAGTTTCGGGGTGAAATTGATCAGTCAGTGAAATGTCTTTGTAAGTGCTGAAAATAAATTTTCCAGCTGTATTAACCACCCCAGAATGCGAAAAGTTTTGTAAAACTTATACAAGTTTAATAAATTCTTAATTATTTAAATTTTAAATTTAACAAATCTAAAGCAAACGCCTAAAAGTATGCAATTTTCATACTAAACAAGTCATTACTTTAGAAAAAGTGCAATTTTATGCATAAACTAGCTGACCCGACGTGGCTAGCCACGTTTTTACAATCCCGAGAATTTTGAAGATGGCTTGAAATTGTTGGTATGCATTTTTTGCTTATCTACAACTTTATTCAAAAACCATATTTATTCCTTTGAAGTGTTCTAGAATTTCCTTTTTCTTAATCTCTTTGCATTGTAAGGCTCCGAAAACATCTCAGAGTTCTAAACAGAAAGTTTTTAAATATGCTATTATTTGTGAAAAATACTCGAACATGTATGTTATTGGTTTGATTCCTACGAAGAATGTTCGAGAATGTTCATGAATCTTCGATTTTATCTCCTGATTCTCACAGGAATGTTCCTAATTTTTAGAATTAGAAACAGAAAGCTTCTCAATTTTCCATTATTTATCGAAAATTCACGAATATTTTTAGCATTTCCTGCATCAGATAATGTTCGAGAATATTCCAAAAACATGCGTATTTTTATCTTCTTCTCGTTCCTTTTCTCCAACTTCTTTTTCGAAACAAAAAGTTTACGAATATTTAATTTATTATGAAAAGTTTTGAAATACGCCTGTTCTTCCTTCGAAATATGTCCTAGAATATATTCTTTTCCTTGTTTTAGTTCCGGCATTTTTTTTTCCAATAATGAAAAAAAGCATATTGATTCTTTCAAAGAATATTCTAGGATGTTCCAGAAACTTATTTTTCTTCTTGGTGAAGTTTTTTTTGTATTCCAAGTCGAGAATTTTCATTATGTTTGGAAAACTCTTAAACATTTGTATAAATAGTATTTTCATTCCTCCGAATCATACGCAATGTTATAGAATATTATTATTCTCTTCTGTTTCTTCCTCTTTGACCAAAAAAGTTAGAAAAATGTCTTCATATTTGAAACAGAAACCTCTCGAATAACAAAGGAGTTTCTTCGAATTCAATTCTTCGACTTCAATCTCGAACACTCAGATCATATCATACTGGCCTCACCAAAGTACACGTGAAATATTTCAGTCAAACTTTGCTAAGCGTGACGGGAGGACAGATAGATAACACCTGGATTCACATGCCGTTTTTTGATCTCCTTAATTTAGATTTATAAAATGTTTATCCCTTAACCTTTTGGAGCCGATTTTTTTCGCCGCTGTCGACGCAACCTCGCTGGTGTCGAACACGTTTGTTATGCTCGATTTCATCGCCGGGGTCATATATGATCCCTCCGGCTCCAAAGGGTTAAGGAGATTCTTGAGCATTCTAGAACAACAATTTCCAGAAGTTTCCTCAGAAGCCATTGTAAATATGCGAAACATTTCACTCAGCAATGGACTCATCAGAAGCGCCAGAAGGTATACTATCATGTATTCAGAAATGAAAAACGCCAGAAAGTATACTTCCAAGTATACACCTTTAACTGTTACAGGATTCGAATCCCTGAAATGGTAAGAAACTTCTAGAAGCTCTTCTGGAACTGTGAATTTTTCATTTCATTTTAGTCACCGTGAATAAATGTTCAGAGCGCATACAGCCGAGCAGTAAACTCGCGGGTATTTAGCGAAATTACGCTGAGGGTAAGAGAACTTCCAGAGACTTCCGGAAAGTTCTCGAAAATTAAATTAGTTTAATATTTCAGAACATTCCAGAACGTTCTTCTTTTTTTCTGAAACTTTCAGTAATTTCCATAAAATTAGCACTGAGAAGCATGCTTTGTTCGAATTGGGACGTTATGCCAAGAAGAAGAAGAGATGTTTCATAATATTGCATCTTCTTTCTGGAGCGTCCAGAAACTTCTAGCAGGTCTCGAATATTCAAGTAATTCGATACCGTGATTTCGGGTGAAATTGATCACTTTTCACAGTTTTTTGCGTCTAATTTTTGAATGTTTGTCGATATGGTTAAATTCAATGCTTTAAAACAAGTACGACCATGGTTTTCATCAGTCAATGGGATTGAAACTTTCACAGCAAATCATTTTATTATAATAAATATCATTCAAAATAAAAAATCAAAAATTTTACTTTCGGGGTGAAATTGATCAGTCAGTGAAATGCCTTTGTAAATGCTGAAAATTATTTTTCCATCTAAATTAACCACCCTAGAATGCGAAAAGCTATGCAAAATTGTTATAAGTTTACAAAATTTTTAATTATTCAAGTTTAAAGTTTATTAAATCGAAAGAAAACGCCTAAAAGTATGCAATTTGCTCACTAATTATGTGTATCAATATTGTACTTCCGAAAAAGTGCAATTTTATGCATAAATTACAATATTTATTGAACTTTTGATGACGAAATCGGGTTTAGCGAACACTTGGCAGCTATAAACATTCATTCGAATATTCATTACATGTGTGATACAACTACGGTAACAAAAGTTTGAAAGTGTCTATGAAGATCGCCTAACACGCAATTTCGGAAAATATTGACTTTAATACCGAAATATGTAACTAATTGGCTGTAAAACATGTAAACTCATCATTCAATAACCCTTGAGTAAGGTGATGACCTTTTTCCACAAATTGTTTAAAGTTTAAAGCGTTATTTTTAACAAATAAAAATGAACCTCTCGTCGATCAATTTCACCCCACTGATCAATTTCACCCGAAATCACGGTACTCCGGAAATATCCAGAACCTTCTTCTTCTGTTCTTTTGAAGCTTTCAGTAACTTCCAGGAAGTTCTTGGAATTTTCAGAATATTGATGTTCTAGATCATTCCAAAAAGTTCTTATTATTTCTGAAGTGATACAACTATGGTGAAACATTTCAATGAAACATTTCGAAGCGTGACGGAAGGACAGACAACTCTGGGCTTTTATATATATGATATCAATATTTATAGAACTTTTGGTGATGAAATCGGGTTAAGCGAACACTTGGCAGCTATAAATAGTCATTCGAATATTTATTCCATGTGCAATACTGCTACGGTAACAAAAGTTTGAAAGTGTCTTTCAAATTCGCCAATCACGCAGTTTCGAAAAATAATAAATTTAATACAGAAATATGTGAGTAATTAGCTGTAAAACATGTAATCTCATTATTCAATAACCCTTGAGCCAGATTATGGTCATTTTGTACAAATTGTTTTAAGTGCAAAGCTTTATTTTTGACAAATAAAATTTGCCCTCACATCGATCAATTTCACCCCACTGATCAACTTCACCCGAAATCACGGTAACCTTTTGTCCTTATGATATATGATTTTGAATTGATCTTTAGTAATTTGGGCTCCAAAATCAACAACGTTTACTAATTGATTATATTCCTTATTACAGCCCAACAGACAAAACGATCATATTCAGAACAACACCAAAAAAACAATTTTGGAAGAGCAGCCTCAATTGATTCAGGCACAACAAGCTTACACGGTGCGACAACAAGCACAACAAGATAAACGTCATGAAAAAGAAATGGAACTGTTGGTGCTAAAGAAAAAGTTAACGCTGTTGGAGATACAACAACTAGAAAATGAAGAACAATGAGCCATTTCAGAACATGTGGAGTATTGGATGAGATTTAGAGTTATACTATCTGTTAAAACCTGCTGAAATACGATTTCAATAAAGCAAAAACAAAATCCCTGGGCAAGATCACGGGGCAATAAAGTGAAAGTGTTTCATTTCAACTTTATAATGTAATGATCTTTAGTGAAATGAATCACCTTTGTAACACTTTTTTTGCACCTTCAAAGGTTTATCGCGAACTGGCTGCTACGCAGATGAAGTATAACTGATTATACGTTCCGGCATTCGTATTACTTATTGACCCCAACATCTTACTAGGGTTAAGATTGAGCTAGGAATCAACGGTCGCGAAGAATTCCAGCCAGATTCAAGGTCTGAGCTACACCCAATTATCAATGCTTACCCACCAACATCCAAAAACCCTTCCAACGCCTATGATGCCTCAGCCAGCCAGGGGGTAGAAAACTTTCACCGTGCGCACCAAGCATTCAATAATTGCACATATTGAGTTTGCAAACGTTTCTTAGTAGGTAGGCACCGTGGTTTCGTTCTGGTTTCGATGAAGGGAAGGGGTGCGTTTTTTTCCCGAACTACACGAGAACCCAATTTGCATTATAGATTGGACCGTGTGTCGTCCTCGGTACGAGGATGTATCGCACACACCACATGTCCATAAGCCCTAGAAACACACAAAATCACAGAGGCACTTTCTTTGAAGTTTGCCAATGTTCTGCTTGTCGTTTGTAGGTTAGGCAGGTTAGATCTATACAACCCCCCGCTACACAACCATTACGGCCGAAGAGTATATCCCAGAGAAAGGTAATTTTCATTAGATTGATTCGATTACATTTGCCAAAAATGTACCGCTTGTAACCCGGTCGTCTCCGGGGAGGTTTGAAGTTGTGAATCTTGATTCTATTTTATTTTTGTTCGTGTCAGCGTGTATGTCTGTTTTGAGGACAATATTGAATGGTAATTGATTTCAGTGGATGTTTCCCTCCATTGGGTTGTTGATACCCTGAAGAAGATACCGTAATCCGGGGTAACATTGATCAGAATTTTCTATCTTTCTTGAATAATTCTCTTGTTGAAGCAAACGTTACATGTTTTATATTTTTAAAACAAGTACTGGCCCTCTGAGTATGTGTTAAGCTACTCGAAAAAGTATTGTAAAACTTTAAAACATGTTTAAATAAGTTTTTTAATTTAATTTTTGATTGTGTTGATTTGGGGTAACATTGATCATGCCAGTGATCAATGTTCATTTATGTTGAAAATATCCTTACTTACTAAATTCGGGGTCGCTGATTTCGAATATGTTGTCCAAATTCTTACAAATTATGTACTTTTTAAGTTATTTTAGGATTAAAATCCTCTAAACCACGAATAACGCCTAAAGGTAGGCAATGGCTTGAGGAATTGATAGCCGACTTATAATAAATCGTATATTTTACTGAAAAATAGCATTTTCATAAAAGTTTCGTTGATTAAATCCAACCCTAGGATATCATATTGAAGTAATACAGTGATTTCGAACCTCATATTGTATCTAGTATTCTCGCCAAGCATGAATGTTTGGTACTGTAATGATACGCTACGAAATATAGTTATGGAAAAATCGATTTAATTCAATGTTTATGAAATTCAATTTTCATAAATTGCATGTCATTCAATAGCTAAATGATAGCATATTACGATATACCATTTGATAGCAGAAACTGATTCAATGTAAAATGCTTGTTTGAACATTTCATGAGGTGGGTCAAGCCGATCAATGTTACCCCGCTGATCAATGATACCCCGGATTACGGTACTTGAAATGGTAGAAAAGAAAAAATACCACCGAGAAGTCAATTTGAATAATGGCAAATTAGATGGTATGTGAGAAGCATTGATGAGGGCGCGGGAGTTGATTCAATGATGATACTTAGGTGCATGTGTTTACATTTTAATGTCATTTTAGGCAAATGAGGCTGGAAATTGGAAATCAAGCTGTATGCTTTATGATTCGTTTATTTCGCATTCGAGATCGCATTAAATTTTGGATGTCGGTTTAAAATGACAAACTATACCGTTTTTAGAACTCAACAGCACTGTTTCCACTTCGGTTTATGCTATACACATCGTTTCGCAAACCATTCAGCTCCCCGATAATTTGTTAAAAATTACCGTAATCCGGGGTAACATTGATCAGAATTTTCGATCTTTCTTGAATAATTCTCTTGTTAATGCAAATGTTACATGTTTTATATTTTTAAAAGAAGTACTGGCCCTCTGAGTTTGTGTTAAGCTACTCGAAAAAGTATTGTTAAACTTTAAAACATTTTAAAAAGGGTTTTTAAACCTAAATTTTTGATTGTGTTGATTTGGGGTAACATTGATCATGTCAGTGATCAATGTTCATTTGTGTTGAAAATACCCTTACTTACTAAATTCGGGGTCGCTGATTTCGAATATGTTGTCTAAATTCTTACAAATGATGTACTTTTTAAGTTATTTTAGGATTAAAATCCTCTAAACCACGAATAACGCCAAAAGATAGGCAATGGCTTTAGGAATTGATAGTCGACTTTTAATAAATCGTAAATTTTACTGAAAAATAGCATTTTCATAAAAGTTTCGTTTATTATATCCAACTCTAGGATATCATATTGAAGTAATACAGTGATTTTGAACCTCATATTATATCCAGTATTCACGCCAAGCATGAATGTTTGACAGTGTATCTCATTGCGTTAAGAAAAACAGTTATGGAAAATCGATTTAATTCAATGTTTATGAAATTCAATTTTCATAAATTGCATGTCATTTAATAGCTAAATGATAGCAGATTACGATATACCATTCCATAATAGAAACTGATTCAATGTAAAATGCTTGTTTGAAGATTTCATGAGGTGGGTCAAGCCGATCAATGTTACCCCGCTGATCAATGATACCCCGGATTACGGTACTTTTAATCATTCAGCCACCACCATGCTTCGTCCCAGAATTGTTAGTCGTTTGTGCCAAGCTCATCAGCTCCTGTTAGTTTCTTAGTATCTAATATTTCACCAACCAGCGACCACCTACATACCTGTTAGTACTAATTCTTACCGCTTCGGCTCCTAGTTTGGTTCGACGAACGATGTCCTTTCGGTGTCGGCCGTATGCCATTTGGCACTCCAGCTTTCCGCGCACGACTCGGATAGTCCTTGACGGTAGATCTTACCCGACGAAGAGTTCCCCGACACTGAAAGTTCTCCCGAAACCGAAACTTCTCGGGCTTCCGGAACATAGGCGCCCCGACGACCACCCTGACCCTCATGACAGTCTTATTTCGGTAGAGAACTCCTCGATGAAGTAAGTTTTCCTAAAAATCGTTCGAGAGCAACTTGGCTCTAGCTCTTATTCGCTCACACCTCATGTAGTCCTCTGCGGTGAGTCAAACTAGCATACGCATTGACTCGGCTATTGCACACGATCCGGATTGTTTGTTCGATAACTTGTTTGCTCTTCGCGCTACTTCCGCTGGAGTAACGACATGATGTTTGTCATTGCAACGTTCACCGCGTTCCAACTGGCATCATCGCCACACATTGTAGCCACGAGGTTGTCCACACTTATACCAGAACCGCACAGCAAAACGAGTAAACTCGTAACGACGTGTTATAGTTATTCCTCAACATCGCCACACTCGGGGCGGAATGGTGACCTTTCGAACTTATGTAACTTGTTTCTTGACGTAGGCGTAGCCATGACCTGACAAAAACTGCATCAAATGGGAATTGACTCCGCCAGTTCTGGGATAAGGCGGTGGGTCCACCTTGCATTCGCTGTGGTACCCTTCTCGTGCTGGCACTTCGCCATCGTAGCGACCAACTGAACCTAGAACTACACCATCGTAGCGAGCCTTCCGAACTTGTCTAGTGCCCCTGGCCTCGTAACACTCTTTGTCCTCTTGCATAACGAAGCCGATAGAAATCATCCCGGCAATCACACACACCGCATCCGATGATATCATCTGTATGTACTGTAGAGCAGCACGCAATTTCTCTTCATGTTCGTTGCGGTCGCCCAAGCCGGACCAGCTGTTACGTATAAGTACAGTTTAGTTGAGGTGGAACACTGAATAGGCTAGAGTAATTTAAAAGTGTACAGTACATGCACTGACATAAAGAGTTCGCCAAGCACGCCACCATCAGAGCGCCCCTCGGGGGATTCCGACAAACATCGACGTCAACCTCTAAACGTCACCAAGCAGCACACCTCTACAGAGGAGACATACGTCACCGCTTCGAAAATTCTCACGAGGCGACGCCAACTGAAAAGCACGGCACGGGAAGACAAAAGCCGGGAAAATAAAAGCCACTTCGACCGCGTGACCGATCGGACGAAGTTGTCCGTGCTGGAAACCACCAAATACGACGCAGCAGTCGCACGACCATCTTTCCCATCGGTGCGGAGGAACAACGTTCCGGCGAAGATAGCGGAGGAATAACGTTCCGGCGAAGCTAGGTCCGAAAGGCCGAAAATAGCGTAGGGCCAGAAACAAGTGCCGACATTGTCTCCCACGTGCCGATAACGAAATTTGGAGAATAGAAGACCCCTGTCGATCCAGCAAATTAGCACGAAAAGCATCATCCCCGGTAGCGGAACGCTGAACCAGGAAGAAGGCTAGACAGGACGGAATACACAATAGCCTGCCTGGGCGGTAAGTCAAAGGCGATCTAGAAGGGAACAATCAATCACTCGAGTTTTGATCCGCAGGCTAGGAATGCGGCACGGAGCCTCGTGCGGAAGTGGAGGATCAGTCCCGTCCGTTAGGACTCAGCGAGCTTCAGCAACCCTTGAGCTTCGAAAGGCCTTCTACGAGAAGGCCTTTATTTCCAGGTTCCAAATAGCTAAGAAAACAAGCTCGCGGCTCGAGTTGAGGCTTCCGGTGCTCAGAGGCGAGAGGCTTGGCCACGGAACTGACGGCCAGTAAGGCAGAAGCTGCGAGGTCTGTAGGCTTTGCATCCTGCCAAGCTCCATCGATCACGGACGATTGCCATCGTTCGCGGAAAGGACGATTCGGTCGTAGGAAGAACGGAGAGGAGAGTAGAGACCAGTGCGTTTGTCTCGTCGACTGCATCGCCAGCAAGATCGGGTGCGGAGCATCCATAAGCCGATGGAATCCACAACTGGATGGGTTCGGAGCAAGGATCGGCGGGCTCAGTAAAGGCGCAACTTTTGGTGGCGCTGAACCGGAGCGAGGAGACCGGAGCGAAACGGTGGCGGCCGAAGAATGGGTGCACCCAAGGAAAAGCGTGAGTAGGCTAAGAAAATCATGTTAGAGTAGGAAAGAAAAGCGCGCACAGATAGAAGATCTTGTCAGTAGGCTGTAGGAAGACAATATGTTCGGATTTTGATCAGTTTTGTGTGCCCTATCTTTGTTGAGCTATCCGGGGCTGATCGAGGGCTTCTATTCCCTCCCCCTCGACAGTTACCTGCAACACAGCGTACCTCATGATCGATGTAGATACGCTAGCTAATGACCGCTTCTTGTTCTTACTACTGCTAATTGCCGAGTTGTTCGACATGATCCCCAACTCGACAATGCTGGTATCACCTTTGCTGCTTTCCCTTAGGCTTAGGTATAATCGATATGGCCATTGAACTTTAGCCGGTCGTTGATCATTACGCCGATATGCTTCAATTTCCGCTATGACATGTTTCCTGACTACATACGATAGCAGCCTTCTGCACCATCTTTTGGTTGCTAGTTAGCACCAGCTTCCCCTGCGTTTAGTTCTCAATAGCATCTACCGCTTCCGTAGGAAGTATCTTCACTGTTTCTAAGGACTTGCTGACTACCACCAACGTGATATCGTGTGGCTCTGTAGGAGCCATTATACTTCTCGTCTTGGCCATCGCGATCCTGTAGGCATCTCCCCACGGATTCGCATTGAAACTCTGGCAGAGACCAGGCCTTTTTACTTGCCTTATCTCAGTCTTCAGCGCGACATTTGCTGCGGCGAACACCAACCGCCGTTCGTTTCGCTCTTTATCAGATCGTGCCATCTGCATCCGCCACGTAGCCCATAGGCAGGCGCTATGCAGGTTCGCAATCGCTTGAGTCCACCAGTGAGCCGGTGGTCTTACATTTCTAGAGTAGACTTACATAGGCATGGTCGCATCGCACGCATGCGAGAGCACCGCTACCAGCTCGTCACCGCTTAAACCAAGTATGTTTCGCTCACGGCGGAGCACCTCCCTACATACATACATTTATTTGTTCAACATCACATTTAAGACAAGACATAATCAACAATAGTACGCCATAATACACGGTTCGTGCCTGCCGCTCTCCATCCTCGGTCGCGCCCAATGCTCGCCAGGTCACGCTCCACCTGGTCCACCCATCGTGCTCTCTGCGCTTCACGCCTTCTTGTACCAACCGGATCAGTTGCAAACACCAGCTTTGCAGGGTTGTTGTCCGACATTTTTGCAACATGCCCTGCTCACCGTATCCTTACGGCTTTGGCCACCTTCTGGATGCTGGGTTCGCTGTAAAGTGCAACGAGCTCGTGGTTCATCCTTCTCCGCCACACAACGTTCTCCTGCACACCGCCGAAAATAGTCCTTAGGACGGGTCGCTCGAAAACTCCGAGTGCTTGCAGGTCCTCCTCGAGCATGGTCCACGTCTCGTGTCCGTAGAGGACCACCGGTCTTATTAGCGTTTTGTACATGGTGCATTTGGTGCGTGGGTGAATCTGTTTCGACCGCAGTTTCTTCTGAAGCCCGTAGTAGGCCCGAGTCCCGCTGATGATGCGCCTCCGAATTCCACGGCTCACCTTGTTGTCAGCCGTCAGTAAGGATCCGAGGTAAACGAATTCCTCCACCACCTCGAAAGTATCCCCGTCTATCGTAACATTACTACCCAGACGGATCCGGTCGTGTTCGGTTCCGCCTACCAACATGTACTATGTTTTTTTAGGCATTCACAACCAATCCGACCTTTGCTGCTTCGCGTTTCAGGCGGGTGTACAGCTCTGCCACCGTCCCAAATGTTTTGGCAATTATGTCCATGTCGCCCGCAAAGCACACAAATTGACCGGATTTCGTGAAGATCGTACCCCGGCTGTTGAGCCCGGCTCGTCGCATAACACCTTCCAGGACGATGTTGAATAGTAGGCAGGAAAGTCCATCACCTTGTCGTAGTCCCCGTCGAGATTAGAATAAACTGGATAGTTCACCCGAAATCCTTACGCTGTTCTGCTCACCGTCCATCGTTGCTCTTATCAGTCTGGCAAGCTAAGCTTCCCGGGAAAGCTGTTCTTGTCCATGATTTTTCATAGCTCTGCGTGGTCGATACTGTCGTATGCCGCCTTAAAGCCGATGAACAGGTGGTGCGTTGGGACCTGGTATTCACGGCATTCCTGGAGGATTTTCCGTCGGCGAAGCCGGCTTGATAAATTCCCACGAACTCATTTGCTTCAGGTGAAAGACAACGGGGTAGCACTTTGTAGGCGGCATTCAAAATGGTGATCGCTCGAAAGTTCTCACACATTAACTTACCGCCTTTCTTGTGGATGGTACAAATTATCCCTTTCTTCTACTCCTCCGGTAGCTGTTCGGTTTCCCTGATCTTGACTATCAGTCGATGCAGACAAGTGGCCAACTTTTCCGGGCCCATCTTGATGAGTTCTGCTGCGATACCGTCATTACCAGCCGCTTTGTTGTTTTTGAGCTGGTTGATGGCATCCTTAACTTCCCTCAGCATGGGAGTTGGTTCGTTCCCGTCCTCTGCTGCACCAACATAGCCATTTCCTCCGCTGCCTTGATCCCCCGTGCCTACATTCTCTTTACCATTCAGGTGCTCGTCGAAGTGCTGCTTCCACCTCACGTTTGTCCGCCAGGAGACTCTCGTCCTTATCCCTGCAGATTTCAGCTTACGGCACGTAGCCTTTGCGGGATGCGTTGAGCTTCTGGTAGAACTTACGTGTTTCTTGTGAACGGCACAGCAGTTCCATTTCCTTGCACTCCGCTTCATCCAGGCGGCGCTTTTTTTCCGGAAGAGACGGGTCTGCTGCTTCTGCTTTTGTCTGTATCGCTTCACATTTTGTCGGGTTCCATACTGCAGCACTAACGCCCGCGCTGCGTCCTTCTCCTCCAGAACCGCTCTGCACTCCTCGTCGAACCAATCGTTTCGTCGACTCCGTTCTACGTACCCGATAGTGCTCTCGGCTGCGTTATTGATGGCTGCTTTGACTGTACTCCAGCAGTCCTCTAGAGGGGCCACATCGAGCACACCCTCATTCGGCAACGTTTCCTCGAGATTCTGCGCGTATGCGGTGACGACATCCGGTTGCTTCAGTTGCTCTCGATCGTACCGGGGCAGCCGCCGGTACTGTACATTGTTAATAACGGAGAGTTTTGGGTGCAGTTTAGCCATCACCAGGTAGTGATCAGAGTCTATATTAGCGCCACGATAACGTCGATAATGTCGGAGAAGTGCCGTCCATCAATCACAACGTGGTCGATTTGCGATTCCGTTTGTTGTGGTGATCTCCAGGTGTAACGATATGGGAGGCTGTGCTGGAAGAAGGTGCTACGGATGGCCATGTTCTTGGAGGCGGCGAAGTCGATGAGGCGTAGGCCATTTTCGTTCGTCAGCTAGTGGGCGCTGAATTTTCCAATCGTCGGTCTAAATTCCTCCTCCTGGCCTACCTGAGCGTTTAGGTCTCCTATGATGATCTTGACGTCGTGGTTTGGGCAGCAGTCGTACTCGCGTTCGAGCTGCGCGTAAAATGCGTCTTTGTCATCATCAGTGCTTCCGGAGTGAGGGCTGTGCACGTTTATTATGCTGATGTTGAAGAATCGGCCCTTGATCCTCAACCAGCACATTCTTTCGTCGATCGGCCACCAACCGATCATGCGCCTCTGCATGTCGCCCATCACTATAAAAGCTGTTCCCAGCTCACGTAGATGGTACTCTGGTAGCTGGTACGATTACCTCTAAACGTTCTAAAGATCCTGTCCAACACACCTCCTGCAGCGTTACGATTCCGAACCCGCGGTCCTTCAGTAGATCGGCGAGTATGCGGGTGCTCCCAATGAAGTTGAGAGATCAGCAGTTCCACGTACCGAGCTTTCAATCGCAAGTCCCTTTTCGTCGCTGTGGTCGTCGCCATTGGTATCAGTTCACATTCTTCTCCTGTTGATTTTTCGGTGCTAGTCTGTTTAACGTCTTGCTCGCAGGGCCTGACACCAACCCACTAACCCAGGGAGCTGGGCTTACCTTCCCGGAAGCTACGGTTTCTGCATTGACGTTTCCTCCAACTACTGTTCTAAATAGCTTAGCGCAATCGCCAGTCTTTGCCGGGGTGGTGTTCTTGATGGGCGCCGCGGAGATAATATTTTACCTGAGCTTCCACCCCCAAGCTGGAAAGATTAAGTAGTTCAAACCGACGCGATGTACACCGATTTCAAAGCTGCATTTGACAAATGCACTAATATACAAATGGATTGTTTTGCACTATTTGCTTCCATTCAATTTATCTAATTTTAAATCATTACATATTTCCAGAGTAATTCCCATCTATGAATCCCATGATGAAGCTGAGAAATCGTAGAACAGAAAAGACACATAAAAGATGATATCATCAAAGAAAATTGATTGATTCCCAACGCCATAACAATAACCATTGACAGTCTTCAGCAAATGAGCAGTGAGTGTGTGATAGGAAAAATGATCCATAAACAATCCAGACAAATGTGCCCCTTATTCATTCTACGCTGCTGAACGGTGCTCTTCAAAACCCCTGTCCTTTTGGGTTACGTACAAAAGGCTGAATCACATAAGGCTGAATGATCAAAAGGCTGAAACACATAAGGCTGAATGATCAAAAGGCTGAAAGCATCAAAAGGCTGAAATATATCAAAAGGCTGAAAGATATCAACATGATGAAAAGTTTTAAAAGTTGTAGAGAATCGAATGAAAGGACATTTTGGACATTTATGGCTAATCTATTGGTCTTTGATAAACATTTGACTCAACTTGAAAATGATCATAGGAAACAAAAGAATCTTTGCTCGAAAGTACATTTGGTCAAACGTTCATTTGGTCAAAACCCATTTTACGGAAGAGGAAGTATATGACATTCAATCGATTTGACTATTCATTGAATGGACATCTGGTTACGTGAGCTAACTCTAACTGATGAAAAGAACATAATGTTATGGATTTCGGTATCATAATGTCTATGTTATTTTACTTTCTTCAGTATCATATCGGCCAATACCCCGCTAATACTAAACTATTTTAGCTCAAATTGACAAAGGATTTCGCTAACAATTTATTTCCACTCGTTTGAAGTATTATGTGTGTCAACTCGGAAACTAAGTTGAATGAGTCTTAGATGTAAACAATTGTTCGGGTAATTCGGGTAATAAGCGGTAGTTGAGGCAAAAACTATTGTACTTAACTGTTGCTCAAAAATGTTTGAACTTTGTTCAGTTCTAAATTTATAACGCGTGCGAGCTCTAAATTGAACACTAGCGAAATCCGCGAAACTGAAATGGCCATACCTCCCTACCTGTTTCCACAGATTTCAAACATTTTGAGCTCATTAGATTCAGAAATTCTTCTGCTATTGGAACCATATCTGAGCGTACCAGTCCGGTCAACATGGGTTTTGGAAAATCCGGATTTCCAATCATTTGATTTAATACAATACAGTAACGGAGTTATTGGCATGAATTATCGGAAATCATAAAATTGCCTAAACCAATAAAGTCTGATCGTCGGTCCATCAGTTGGCCATTTTTGATTAAGTTTCTCAAGGAACTCCGGGTGACTAAACAGGTTTATTTGCATCACATATCGACAGAAACTATTTCCCCCAATGTTGTGCGCATAAGAATTCGGAACCGAATTGCAGCACTGCAGTGTGAACGCGTTCAATTTGCATTGAAGTTCATACTCGGCACACTGCGATCAAATATATTTGAACATGCAAATTGAGCGCGTCATGAACTGGAAAGGACTGAACCCGTAGCATGCTGACTAACATGTTACCCTGGTATCTGTGATACTAAAATGGTCATATTTGCGCCATTTCACCTTCAGTTTTGGCAATCTTTTGGGCTAATTCAATCTCCTTTTATTGAAGAGTGAACCAGTCCGACCATCGCATCGTGTGTTTCGAAAAATCTAAATTCCTGGAGCTGTATTTCAATATCCGAGACCACAATGTCGTACCAAAGGATCTATGATGCATTTCCCTGTGACATAACATAATAACGTCCAAACATGTAGATGCGGCACAAGGTTCTAGTCCTAGGAAAGAAGACACATAGGATTTAATGATGAAGATAAGCGCATGTGAACTCAGAGTCTAATGGGAACCGAGCGGGCGCTCTTAAGCACCAAAAGCTCTGTCAGGCAAGCTCAATGCTTTGTCGACCAAAAAATTTAAAGTGTACAGTTCATTTTTGGCTCACGTTCTGTTCGAATACAATACTGCTTGAAAGAATAGCCTATTTTATAAGAAGGAGAAACATCTGGTAAAAAGTAAGCAGCTTCAACACCTGAACTTAAATTATGGTTCTTCCAACATTTTAAAAGAAGGAAAACCTTTGATAAAAAAGATGCAGCTATAACATTCACAGTAAGAACAGCCTATGTTCAAAAGAAGGGGAAATCTCCGATGAATCGTTTTTAAGGAATATGCGCACGCAGAAGCTCGCTGCATTTTACACATTGGTAAGAATGCCAACACTGAATATATGCAAATACCTCAAAAGAACAGCCTGTTTTTAAAAGAAGGAAACATCACTCACGGGTGAGTTATTAGTATGCAGAAATTATCATCAAACCTTTCCGCTTGGTCGTTATACTGTACTATTTGCGGCCACAATACTTACTCTTCCATTAGAGATTGTTCCCGCTTTTTTAGAAAGGCTGTTCTTTCGAGGTAAATGCATAGATCATAATTTAACCATTCTACTAGGCTGCCTAGTAAACCTCCTTTGCATTAAAATCATTATAACCCATTCGCCTTAGTGGCATTTGAGGCCTGATATCCTTCGGCATAATGACACAGCACCAACGGGAACGACATTTCGGCAAATGCCACTCCGGGGAATAGCATTCCGGAAAATATAATACCTTGTGTAATACCATCTTTTAAATCATTAAACCCTCAGTTTAGATTCTATAGAGTTCATTATTATGCATATTTCAAGTTTAGGAATTTGCCATGTTTTCAGCCTTTTGTTATTTCAGCCTTTTGTAATTTCAGCCTTTTGTTACATATCCATAGTTTCAGCCTTTTGTATTCAGCCTTATGTGCATTCAGCCTTTTGAAATTCAGCCTTATGTTACCATCCCGTCCTTTTCGGTGTAGTTTCGAAGGCCAAAATCGGCTCGTAAAAAGGTTACCCCCAAAACAAGAGTCTGAGACGTGGTCTTCGGACGGTCGTCGTCGTCATCGTCATCAACGGTCATAAAATAAAGATGGGGCACACACCGATCACACAATTGCACATTTTCAATCACCCACGATGACCCATGACGAATCGTTTTCGTCATTTCATCCTCACTATATGGGATCCCTGATTGATAGTGTCACGAAAGCGGGAGCCTGTCTGTGCGGTACCGTGTAGGACACAAGTAGAGTGTGAGAAGTTCAGGGAACGGAATAGGTAATGGGTCATTTCCTTCTTGTCTCCGTGAAATCTCCGTCGTCGCCTCGTCCAAACGTCATCGTGGACTGTGAAGAAAAGGGACAATAGTCCAAACAAAATCAGTGGCATCAATCAAAGAACGCACTCACCGAAGGATAAGCCCGCCGAAGGAACGAGAACGAAACGAGGTCCGTTTGTCTTCTCTGTTTTTATGAATTATTTATGACAAACAAAGGATTTTGGTACGTGTCAAGTCATTGCCGAGGCAGTCGCGTTCCGGTGCGACAGAATGAAGATATTTCGGGACGCACAGGGACAGGATATTCGAAACTTGGGTAGCAGCTGGTGTCTTGTCCTGCCTTTATTCGCAAGGGTGATAGACTGCAAACAGATGGAATCCTTTTGCCGATTTTAAAATGTGATTTTGTTTCTTTTTTTCTTCTGATAAATTCAATTGGATTACAGGTTTAAAGTTTTCGGGTGCATTCACCCAACGGGTTTTTATTATGGTGGCGACGGCGAACGGTCGAAGATTTTTGCGAATCCTTTCGGCAAATAGACTGCATCAGAGTTGGTGGCCATAAATTGAATCCCTACTCAAATATCGTAAATTAGACTGAGGGGATATTCATCACCCTTCGCTGAAAGAAGAGACTAGCCATGAACCGGACTTATCTTGTGGCAATAAATAAGGATATTGATAGAAATATGGATCTTTTCGGGGTGGCTATTTATGAGTTTGGTGAAAGAAGAGTTTTGTTTAATGAATACATATAATGGAATCGACACGAAGCATCAACAGTAGTAAATTTCATACGAAAGACACATTTCGAAAATCACCTATCCAAGATTATTTATGTAAAAAACATGTCGTTGCTATGGAAAGTAGTCTAAAATGTTTGACACGCGTAACTGCTACAAATTTTGTTAAACGAGGGAACGAGGGTGGGCGCTTGCTCTCCTAGGGATCACATTTACTTTATTGGTTTTTTCGGTCATAAAATTAGGCCTCAACAGTCAGTGTACCGTTCCACGTAATCTTGAGTAACCACGATGTTCGGCGTGTCGTTGCGGCCCCATTAAACCTGGCAAAATGCTTTATTATCGTTGTTTTTTGAATGATGTGATCATAATCGTAAAAAGTGCAAAACTTGGCCAAGAAAATGATAAAAAATACTTCTGTTTTCAAGGGATACACAGAACTGCAATGATGTGTTATGCTCCTACAAAATGCGATTGATAAATGTTATCGTTTGAATATCGTTTTATTATGACATTAAATTGGGGGAAGGAATTGCTACAAGATATGTTCGTTTCCTGGATAATGGCATGTAGACGTAGACTTGTGATTTTATTTCCCTGTTATGTAGTTTGTGGCGTAGCACAGTAGAAGGCCTATACACTTACTAATACACATATATACTAATATGCATATACTCATAATAGTAGATGTGGGAGCTGCCAAAATAACATTTTAATGACCAATTAGTCTTGTAGAGATTCTGGGAACCGTCAAAAAACCTTATGTCCTTTTCTGATGATTTCTTCTTGGGTAGTGACTTGTTTCCTTGGCGCCAATGAAAAACCCACTAGTTGGTACCGTAAAACGGGGTATTATTGATCAGCGGGGTAACATTGATCGGCTTGAACGACGTCATGAAATGTTCAAACAAGCATTTTACATTGAATCAGTTTCTGCTATCGAATGGTATATCGTTTTATTAAAAAGTTAAGCTTAACATTCAATAGTGCCCGAAAACAGAGTGAGCAAAACCAAGAGTGACTAAAATTAGAAATGTTAAAATATTGACCAATCATATGACATGCACCGACCAAAACCTTATACTGACCGTAACACAACAACTATTCCATAAGACAGAGAACCAGTATTTTTTTCCCTGAAGAAGACACCAAATCCGGTGTCAAAACGTCGGAAAAATTAAATAGTTTGTTTCAATAAATAAGACTGCACAGCCGAACCTATTTCCGTTAGTAATAATGTTCAGTCTGTGCGGCCTCTGGCCGAAAACAGTATAATTAATTGTCTTTTTCTTTAATACATGTTGAAATTACTTTAGGAGTTCTTATGTTCCTTCAAAATTCTTTTTGATTTATTTTTACTTATTCATTTATTTGGAAGGCTCGGGCGCCACATGGGCATAACTGAGCCGAAATCTTTTGTTTCTACGTTGATTTTAGATTTTACAATTTATTACTGCCTTATGTAAGAAACGGCTAGCTCGGAGGTATACCCTCTCAGGGTCGGCAGATATCTGCTCAGGAAGACTCACAACCCACTGAACAGCATAATGGCAGACACACACTGGAGGACAAAGACGTTTCTCACGAAGTAGTACAAAATACATGAAGAAGTTACATTTTCTTATAATCTATTTATTTTTCTAAATGAAACATGGTGTAAACTCTTCGATCACAGGTCCCTGGGTGATATCGATCCTACAGGTCGTTACTTCGATTGCTGGACACTTCTTTTCGCGAATAAATTAACACGGGACTCGTACAGAAACACGACTGATAAAGTGCACGGTTTATTGCAAACTGATCTGGTTGGGTATGATCGGATGATCTTCGGGTGTCTACTTCAACTGATATTTTACATATGAGTATTGAATGTTTGCAGAGAATGAGATAGAGTTCCCTCTCACGATCATCATTGAAGATGATGATTGTTGCAGAGTGGTTTAAAATACTAAATTGGATTAACTAATTTACATAACCGCCCGCCTTGAAGGACGCGGGATTTCAATTTGATAACCTAGGCAAAATCGATCTCTTCTAGTCTTATAATCTAGATGTGTTAGATTATAAGATTTAAATACAAAGAATACACAGAACATGTCGAAATGAAGATGTATCAACTCGATGTTGCAACTTATGCGGAACGCATCGCTTGTTGAACCAGTTACTGGCCGATGTCATCAGCTGCCTCGCGTGGATCTTCGTCTGGTCGCCGTCGTAGCGATATCTTCCTCTCGTACCGAATGCAGTGGGTTGACCTTCACCACCGCGATCCTTCCTCGAACTGCGAGCTCGCAGTGGACAGAACAAATACACTCATTGCACAATTATGGGTCACTCAAGGAACAATCATTTCATAAAATGAATCGTTTTACATACAAAAATAACACTTTCATTGTTTTTATTTTATATTCTCTTCATTGAAACTCCTTCTTATTGTTTTATATAAAAATCTGCTTGTAAAATTCACTTTAGGCGGTGAAAATTACAAAAATATTGGTGAATAATGAAAACCACAATAATGGGTCAAAATTGGCTGTGTAACAATTATGGGTTAATTTGTTACCTATTATGGGTCACATAAGAGAAATCGGCTCAACAATAATGTTTTGTCTATTTTTTCAATGAATGATCACTTATTATCGATAGATCAACTATAGTAGAATCTAAAACTGGTCTCAAACCTCTTAACGAAGCGTGTTTTCGCGATTTGGAATCAATTTTTCAAAATTGGAACAAAATCTTCAACACAACCACCGATAAACGCCTAAAAGTATGCAATGCCCATGTACGCAGAACTGTCAATATTATGCTGCACAAAAAGTGACCCATAATTGTGTGATTTTCGGTGTTCCTTGGCACAATAATGAGTCACTTAAATTTTGCCTGAAATAAGCTTTAATTAGCTGCAGTCACATGAATTTATACATTTAGAACATAAATTATACCTTTGTTCTGGTGACGATACCATTTTGCACTTGAAAATCACTGAAGCTCGCTTTTACAGAGCTTACGAAAGCAGCGCACGTACTTTCCGATATTCACAATCGAAGCGTTACTTTGACAGATGGTTTTGCGCCGAACAAAAAAATATCGAAAATATGTATGTTTTGACGTATAAGCCCGTGTGCGATACGTATAGTGACACAAAATAAATGAACTTATCAACGAAAAATGATAATGGCTAACAAAAGCTTGCAATTAATTAGTATTTATCTATTAAAGTGAAAAGTGACTAATAATTGTGTGTGACCCATAATTGTGCAATGAGTGTAACTGGAAAATATGAGAGGCGCTTTTTTACAAATTTTAAACAAGCTTACAACGACTTCCCTGTTGCGGAGGCTTGCGCGCCTCCGCGGGCGCTCCTACGCCGATGACGATGCGTTCGCCAGGTTGAACGTGTCCGATGAATTATTGGTTGCAGATGAACGGTTGATGGATGACTACGTGGATGAGGTACTCGGATGAGCACATGTTGTTGTGGGCCAGGCTTGTCCGCACTGGACGCATGAAAATTCTGCTCTTTTGATTTACACCACCAAAACCATCGTATTTATCCAATCTTTCTATTTTACCTGATAGAAGGATGTTTGAATATTTTAAATGTCATTTCGAACTGTCAAAAAATCGCACCGCAGTGCCGCACTGAGCGTGCAAAGAGAAATTCACTGGGGTGAATTCACCCGGGTGAAATTCTCTTTGCGCGCACAGTGTGGCACTGCGGTGCGATTTTTTGACAGTTCGAAATGACATTTAGTATATTTCAACATCCTTCTATCAGGCAAGATAGAAAGATTGGATATCGTATTTAGGGGATGTAAATCAAAAGAGCAGAATTTTCATGCGCCGAGTGCGGACAAGCCTGTTGTGGGCAGCCGGCGTTTACAGACCGCCGAAGTGGGCAACAGGTCTCCGGAGCATGCCGGATTCCATCACGTGAATGCGTTGTTGGATTGGATGCGGGTATCATGGGTTGAGAAGATGAGCCAGCGATTGAGCAGTCAAACGGACGATGTTTAGCGGGATGTGGCAGATGATGGTGACTTCGGTGAAGGCCGGCGGCCTTCGGACGGGTAGCTGGGGGACAAAACATTCCTTGAGTTTTTGAAAGGTATTTACAACACAACACTTAACTGGAATGCGGGAGCCGGATGGCTCCCGCAGGCGCCCCTGCGCCTTCGATGGAGGAGGCCTAGTTCTCCCCAGCGGGCTGCGGTTCTTCGTTTTCTTTGAAGGGCAAGATACATATTTTCGAGACTGCCCGGACAATGCTCCCGTCCTTTGTCCTAATGGTGACAACTCTGACGTTCCCGTCAGCACCCGGATGGATGTGAGTTACTCGTCCGAGAAGCCACCTAAGAGGTGGCAGATTGTCCTCCTTGATTAGGACCATCGTCCCGATGAACAAGTTGTTCCTCCGCTGCGTCCACTTGGTCCTGTTATGTAGATCGGACAGGTATTGGGTTGACCATCTGGACCAGATCCGTTGAACAAAGTTCTGAGCCTGCTGCCACCTGGATAGCCTATTTTCTGGAACATCTCGTAGCGACGGTTCTGCTACCGCTGTCAGTGGTCGCTGGACAAGGAAATGTCCAGGGGTTAGCACGCTGAGATCGCTAGGATCACTGCTCATTTGAGTAATCGGTCTTGAGTTGAGACATGCTTCGACTTGCGCGAACACCGTGTTCAACTCTTCGGGCGTGATAGATTTCAAACCGATTGTTTTCCGCAGATGCTGTTTCATCGACTTTACAGCCGCCTCCCACAAGCCGCCAAAGTTTGGAGATTTGGCTGGAATGAATTTAAATTCAATTCCGATGTCCGCTGCACCTCCCGCAATAGACTTCTGGGAATGCTGGTTTTTGAACAGCATAGCGAGCTCATCAAGCTCCCGTCGAGCACCCACGAAGTTTGTCCCATTATCACACATGATCATCGCTGGTTTCCCTCGCCTAGCAACAAATCTCTTCAACGCAGCCAAGAATCCTTGGGTTGTGAGATCGGAAACCATTTCAATATGGACCGCCTTCGTGACAAGGCAGACAAAAATTGCGGCGTAGTGTTTCACGGAGATTTTCGTTCGATTCGGATAGCGAACAACAAAAGGTCCGCAATAGTCGATCCCAACTCGCAAGAATGGCGGAGCTGGAGTAACTCGTTCGGCCGGCAGATCGGCCATCAATTGGTCTTGTGATGTTGGCTTGCTGCGGAAACAGGTGATGCACCTGTGTATAATCTTTCTGGCGAGACTACGGGCACTGAGCGGCCAGAATCGTTCTCGTACACTGGCCACCAACAGTTGTGGGCCCGCGTGTAGGTGTTCATAGTGGTAGTGTCGCATAATCATGGAAGTTAGAGGGTGGTTTTTGTCTAGGAGAATAGGATGTTTCCGGTCCATCGATATGCGGGCATTTTCAAGCCGGCCGCCGACCCGGAGTACGCCTTCAACCCATTGCGGATGAAGCGTACGAATGCGAGAGGTCGACCGCACTTCCCCGTGACGTTCTAATTCAGCTATATCTCGAGCGAAACACTCCCATTGTGACAGCTTCACCAACTGCATTAATGCTTCTTCCCGCTCCTTCAGGGTCAGTGGTCCAGTTTTCCTACAGTTGTCACGAGTACGAAGTGCATTGTGCTTGAATCGTAGCAAATACGCTACTAGTTTTACCGAGCGGTGTAGAGTAGATCGCAGGCTGAAGATCTCACTGGGCTCTGGTATTGTAGCAACAGACGCGACCACAGATCCCTCTTCGAGGTACGATTTCTCCAGGTCTTCCAGGAGCACTTCTTGTGTTTTGGGCCAACAATCCTTATCTTCTCGCAGCCAACTAGGTCCATACCACCACAACGAGTCCTGCTTCAGTTCAGCTGCTGGAATACCGCGAGAGAGGGGGGCGTCCGCCGGGTTCTCTGTACCGGCAACATGTCGCCACGTACCGGCCCTCGTGAGGTGCTGTACTTCCGATATTCGGTTTGCTACGAACATCTGGTATCGTGACGGTTGAGAAGACAACCAATACCGAACGATCATGGAATCGGTATGAAAGTACGACTGCGTTGAAATCGTGAGGCTAGCAGACGTTTTTTCGTAGAGGTGAGCCAGTAATACAGCAGAGGACAACTCCAAGCGGGGAATCGTGAGTTTCTTTCGTTTCTTCTCTACTTCGGACAGCGGCGCGACTCTTGATTTTGCGACTAGTAGGTTGGACGTGATGATGCCATCGAAGTGGGTGCATCGCACATACAAACAGGCTCCATAGGCTTTCATAGACGCGTCGCAAAAGCCGTGGAGCTCCATCGAAAGGCAATCCTTTCTGAAGGCAACCCACCTCGGAATCTGCAAGTTGCCAAGCTGCGATAAGCTGGTTCTGAACTCCAGCCATTGAGCTTGAAGTTCACTTGGTAGCGGTTCGTCCCACGAAATCTTCTGTTTCCAGAGATTCTGGACAAATATTTTTGCGGAAACGATCACAGTTCCGATTAGCCCGAGCGGATCGAATATTCGAGCTAAATCAGAAATGACCGTGCGTTTACAGATTTCCGATGTGTTCCACTCCGGTATTTTGAACCGAAAGACGTCCAACCTGGGCTCCCAGATGAGACCCAGCGTTTTGATAATTGCTTTAGAATCGTCCAACTCGAAAGATGTTCGGTCGTCCTGAAGCTCCTTAGGTATGTTCTCCAACACCGCTGGACAGTTACTGCTCCATTTCCTAAGGTTGAACCCTCCGCCATGCAAAAGTTGCTGAATATCGCTGCATATCTTGACTCCCTCCTGTACGTCGTCAACACCGGACATCATGTCATCGACATAGAAATCTTTGCAGAGAATCTTGGCTGCTTCAGGGAACTTGTTCCCATCTAGTTCTGCTAGACGTTTGAGGCACTTGGTAGCTAAATACGGTGCCGATGCCGTACCGTATGTGACGGTGTTTAGCTGAAACACTCGAATAGGTTCGTTCTGGTTGTCACGCCACAGGATTTTATGCAGTCTTCTATCAGCCAGTTGTTGCTGTACCATGCGGTACATTTTCTCCACATCTGCCACTATGGCGATTCTGTGGAACCGAAAACGGAGGACGATCGAGATAATGTCATCCTGCACCGTAGGTCCTACCATCAATGCGTTGTTCAGCGAGAGGCCGCTCGATGTGGGACACGACGCATCAAACACAACCCGTAGTTTAGTGGTCGTGCTATCGAGTTTGATGACACAATGATGAGGAATGAAATACTCCGGCAAGGCCGAACTTTCTTCGTCTCCAACAATTTCTTCCATGTGTCCCATTTGGAGATACTCGTGAATGAAATCACGATACATCCGCTTCAACTCAGGATCTGCAGTAAGGCGGCGCTCGAGTGAAAGGAAGCGCTTTATGGCTATGTTCCTCGAATCCCCGAGTTGTTGAATAAGGTAATCCTTTTTGGGCAGTGTAACTACAAATCTTCCTGTTGCATCTCGGACCGTAGTGCGATCGAAAAACTTCTCGCAGGCATATTCCTCCAATGAGAAAACACTGTCCGTTTTACACGTCTCTAACTCCCAAAAACGTGTCAAAAGTTGATCCAGTTTCTCCGTACATGTGTTGGCAACGTGAGGTCTTCGCACGTCCGAGTTGTCCGGCAAGTTTCCACAAACAATCCAGCCGAGGGTGGTGTTCTGCGCTACTGGTCCATTTTCTCCCAGGTAGATCTTCTCGTTGCGTAGCAAGTCAAAGAAAAGTCCCGCTCCGATAATCATGTCGATGTTGCTTGGTTCAGTGAAGAATGGATCCGCTAGTACAATATCCTCCGGAAGCTTCAACTTGGATGCGTCCACCTTCCGGGTAGGCAAATTCAGCGTCACATTGGGTAGTACGTAGAAGGTTTCTTCCCCGGAGAAGGAAGATACGCGAGAGCGAACTCGAGCAAAGACCGATTGCTTGCACTTCCTTGCTGCTTGACCAATACCGCTGATCGATAGTGCTTCGCGTGAGCGCTTGAACTTCAAACGCTGTGACGCATGCTCCGAAATAAAGCAAAGCTGAGAACCGCTATCTAGCAAAGCTCTAGCTTGTGTAGTATTCCCAAATTGATCTTCAAGAACCACGATCGCAGTTGCGAGTAGAACTGATCGTGGACTCTTGGGTACATTAGCAGAGAGTACCACATTAGGAATGTCTGTGGCAAGTGGCGAGAGACTTTGCGGATTTGGAATAGCAGGAGTGGAGATTGTGGATGGGAGACTTGTGGAATTCTGGGAATTATTGAGTGTTTGCTTATTGATTGGTGAGGTTGTGGGTGTCTGTATTGATTGTGGGTTCTGTGGGTTCTGTTGCGACCGTTTGTTCGACTGTGGAATTGACTGGTTGTCCGGAGAATCATTCGCCTTCAGGTGCAGCATAGAGTGATGTCGCTGACCACAAACGCGACATGTTCCTCGAGTGCAGGCCTTTGCCACGTGACCTCGAGACAAACAGTTGAAGCAAAGCTGAGTTGATTTCACAGTGCTTCTCCTGTCATCGACCTTCATGGATTTGAACCGCTTACACTGGAACAGCGGGTGCTGTCCTTCACCACACAACGAACAAGAAGACTGAACACCGGCGTAACTGTTGCTTACCCGAGGTACCTTCTTCTGTTCCAATGGACCGGTTGATTCTCCGGTGATTGATCGTAGAACTGTACGATGATTTCTCAGGAAGTCCATCAAATTGTCAAACTTGGGAACATCCTTTGAACGATGCTCCGTTTCCCATAAACGAAGCGTTGTGGCATCTAGCTTGCTCAACAGCATGTGGACTAACAGTGTGCTCCAGTCTGCTGTCTGCTCGCCGAGTTTGTCAAGCATTTGCAGGTGCTTGTCATACTCGTTGACAACATGATTGAGAGAGTCGAACGTCTCCTTCTTCATTGGTTGCACTGCAAATAGTGCGTCGAGATGAGATTTCACCAGCAACTTCTTATTCTCATAACGTGATTCCAAAGACTTCCACGCTATGGAATAGTTAGCTACCGTCAGATCTATCGAAGCGATCTGTTGTAGCGCTTCACCTGCTAGCGATGATCGTAGGTATGTGAACCTATCGATGTCCGACAGATGGGGGTTGTCCACAATCAGATTTTGGAACGTATCTCTGAATGTGACCCATTCCATCAGAGATCCACGGAAAACTGGCAGCTTGAGTTCTGGTAACTTCACTCGCATCGTTGGGACTGGTGCTTGCTGCGCAACTGAAGCTGCGGCCGTGCTGGTACCTGCCCCCGGGCAAGCCTGGAATGCTTGGAGTAGGTTCTTGAGATTGAAGTACTGGTTCGCAAAGTCCTTCATGACCTTACGGTTTGATTCATCCATCTTCTGCAGCAGTGCTTTCCGTTTCACTTGATCTTCTTCCTTCTCATCTGTTTCGGTGAGTTCGTCGTCTTCTTCCAGAATGCACTCAATGTTCAATCGCACTTCACAAAAGTCATTGTACACTTCATCAAGCTTTTTAAGCCTAGCGTTCACTGACACTTTGTCACGAGTATCGTCATAGTTTTGCACGAATTCACTGATCGATTCAACCACATCTCGCAGCAGCCTTTCCTTCTTCGTCCACCTCCGTAGATCTGCCATACTATCCACTATGCACTTGCACTTAACACAACTCCACAGTATACCGAACGCGTAGTTATACGGATCGCGATTGACAGAACCCCACAGACAACAGACAGAAAAGTATCGATCGATCGAAATTGGCCAATCAACCCCAAAGCGGACTCAACCCAGCGGACAAATCAACCACGTATTCCAAAAGAAAACGCAAAGCATGCAATTTATCGTTTATTTTTCGTTTTTAAGCCACATGCAATCGGGCTGGCATCAGTGTCGAGATGGTAGACGACTGATCATGCATTCAATCGCCACTACAGACAAACCTTTGGGAACTACTTATCTGGCTGGATTTTCCGCTGGCCTGGATGACGGAAGCTGACTCATCAATTGATCGCTGCATGCACGGGTACCACAGAAGCACGTTAACGTTGAATGCACACCGCCGTCGATCGTTGCGCCGAGAACTCGAACAATTTAACTGTGCAGTTGATTACCGCACGCTCCCTGTGGACATAGCGTGTACCGCACCGCCGTCGTCGCACCGCCAACGTAGGACGGCCAGCGCTCTATCGTTGAACAATAGCACGGTCAACGTGCTGGACAATCGAATCAGTCGACTGCCGAGATAAAGGCCACACGCAAAGTATCGAACAATGTGGATCGGTGGTTGCAATGGCTTGACCACGCGGAATCGATCACTTCACTCGCGAACTTAGAAGTACCAAATCTCTATCACTTCGACCGTGATCCGGCTCGAAGGACCATAAATTATGTAAACTCTTCGATCACAGGTCCCTGGGTGATATCGATCCTACAGGTCGTTACTTCGATTGCTGGACACTTCTTTTCGCGAATAAATTAACACGGGACTCGTACAGAAACACGACTGATAAAGTGCACGGTTTATTGCAAACTGATCTGGTTGGGTATGATCGGATGATCTTCGGGTGTCTACTTCAACTGATATTTTACATATGAGTATTGAATGTTTGCAGAGAATGAGATAGAGTTCCCTCTCACGATCATCATTGAAGATGGTGATTGTTGCAGAGTGGTTTAAAATACTAAATTGGATTAACTAATTTACACATGGGTTTAGTTGGGAAGGGGGAGGAGAGTAGTATTACAGAGGGGTTCGTTGCGGCCGTTTGGATGCTGGCAAACTACATGCATGCGTTGAGAGAGAGGGTACCTTCGGTGTACTTGTCACTTTGCCTTGGTATTGTGTTGCATAATGCTGGCTATAATGCATGGATCCTGGGGCAACGACCACGGTATTGACTGGGGTTTACTGGGCGGGGATCCCGAAGTGTCTCTCTTGGTGTCTCTTCAAAACTGGCATCCCGACGTCCAACGCGCTCGTGAACGGGGTAGTAACACATCGGATGTTGGGTACCAGTAAGCGGGGCAAGCCCTCCACCAGCACGTGGCTCGCCGGACCTTCACACCTCGCTGTCCCTACAAAAAAGGGGTGGGGGAGGGGGTACGACAAACACAGGAATCGATTTTTGCTTGACCTCGTTGTTCTGCTACGGGCTTGGCTACGTCTTAAAACGCTGGCACACTTGTTTGTTGCAGTCTCCGTCGGGGGTCTCCTCTCGAACACAGAGATTCCTCCAACAGGGGCTTCGAAGGCCCCGAAAACGTGACTGTCTTATTGCATAGTCCAATACTTTCTCCCTAACTCCTGGTTCCCGCAAGTCTGTGATCCTCATTTGCGTATTTCGTGGCTTCAGCTTTCCGCCTCTCTCATTTCAGCCGTTTCTGTGTTTTTAATGAGTGAAGGGGGGGGGGGGGCAGGTGGTGTGATTAGTTCGAGTCTAGACCTCACGATACTCATTGCATCCCCACACGACATGTTCGATATCCTGGTAAGCCACGCCACAGACACAGAGATTGCTTTCTGAGAGCCCAATACGGGAAGTATGTACGTTCAACAAATAGTGGTTGGACATCAGCCGACACATTACACGAATGAAATCGCGGCCTAAATCCAACCCTTTGAACCATGGCTTCTTCGACACCTGTGGAATGATGGAGTGCAACCATCTACCCATCTCTCCATTTGTGTTGCCAGCTGATTAAGGTCTCCTGACGGGCCAATGCAAAAAAAATCGTTGAAGATGATTTGACGCTCGTAAATATCGCCTTCGCTAGCGCCCACCTTAGCCAGAGAGTCCGCTTTCTCATTACCCGGAATCGAGCAATGTGAAGGGACCCATGCTATGGGGATGGTGTATGAGCGTTTGGAAAAAAACACTCACGACTTGGCGTATTCCATTCAGGAAGTACGCTGAGTGCTTCATCAGTTTCATTGACCGAACAGCCTCCAGAGAGCTTAGACTGTCGGTAAAAATGAAATAGTGCTCAGGTGAAAGAGTGCTAACGTACTCTAAGGTGTAGTATATAGCCGCTAGCTCAGCAACGTATATCGAACAGGGCTTTTGAAGCATGAAGGCGGGGCTATGAAAACCGTTGTAGACACCAAAACCAGTCGAATCATTTGTCTTTGAACCATCTGGAACTACATGGAACGAAAAGATTCTGGTATTCCATGGACCTCATCCTTCATGGATAGATCAAAATCCACAGAGGAACTGTCGAAGTCTGAGAAGTTGTCACGCTTGGTGTTAACCGGAGATGGCCTTACCTCCAGCGTCTTGTACCAGTAGTACGCACTCATAAAACGAGTTTTACGGTTCTGTTCGAGCAGCTTTTCGAAATTTTCTATGACCAATGGATTCACAACATCGCATCGGATGAGGAACCGGAAAGACAACTCCGCAAAGCGGTCTGTCAGAGGTTGTACACCAGCAAGTACCTCTAAACTCAATGTGTGAGTCGAGTTCATGCAACCTTACGCGATCCGAAGGCAACGGTACTGAACTTTTTGATTTTTTTCTACAAATGAATTTTGAGATTTCTTCAGGAATTCAGCATTATCCCAGTAATTTTTCCTGAGATTCCTCCAGGAAATTTGTCTGTGATTTCTATACAAATTTATTCTGGGATCCTTCTAGAATTTCCTTCTGCGATTCCTCAGAGAACTCCATCTGAGATTCTTTTTGGTGTTCCTTCAGAAATTTCCTTTGAAATCCTTTCCGAGATTCTTAAAAGGTTCCATCTGAAATTTTTCCAGAAACTCCTTCCAAGATCCCTTCAAAGATTGCTTGTGGGATTTCAAGAGATTTCTTCCGGGATTTCTCAATGCGTTCCGGGCCTCCAGGAATTCCTTCCGAGATTCTCCCAATAGTTTCTTTTGGAATTTCTTAGGAAGTTTTGTTAGAATTCCAGGAAGTATTCCTGGAAATTCCAGAAAATTCACCCAGGATTCCTCTAGGAGATTTTTCGGGGATTGCTTAAGGAATTCTTTCTGAGATTTTTAAAGAAACTCCTTCAAATATATTGTCAGGTTTTTTTTTAATTCTACAGAGATTCTTTCTGATATCCTTCCTGGAATCTTACAACAAACATGACGAGAACTTCTTACAGTATTCCTCCAAAACCTTCTCCGAGATCCCACCAGGAACTCTTTCCGGAATTCATTCAGGAACTATTTCTGAGATTGCTTAAAGATTTTCTTCCGGGATTCCTCCAGGAATAACTTCTAGAGTTTTTAGGGGAATTCCTTCCCGGTTTCCTCCGGGGAATTCTTCTTGACGTCTGTCAGGAATTACTTCTAAAATTTCTTCCGAAACTCTTTCGTGGATTTTCCTAGAAAAAATAATAATGGAAAAATCTCGAAATTATTTACATGAAAAATCCAGGAAAGAACCTCTGGAAGAACCACGGGAATACTTCCTGGAATAATCCTGACAAGAACTTTTGATAATATACCAGACGGAACCTTTTTATGAACCTCAAAAGAAACTCCTAGAAATAAACCCCCGGATAAATTTCATCAAGAAAAAACTTGTAGATCAAATTTGTGGAGAAACCGCGAAGGATCCCTTAGAGAAATCGCGGATGGAATTCCTGTGGAATCCCAGAGGAACCTCCCGGAGGGGTGCCACCGTGTCGTATCAAATCAAAAATCAGCATACTTTCCCACGCACGCGTATCCCACATTTTGAATTACATCAAACTACCCTTGAAAAACTGTCAAAAAGTCCGAAATCTTCTAAGTCCGAATCTTTTTTTTATTATGCTGAGTGGAGATAGCAGTGCGGAGGAGGCACCCATAGAGACCTTGATGTACCAAAGAAAACCATTAAATTTTGTGTGTCCAGTCCGGTACCCAATAATATTCATTACCGTGTAAATGACTTTTGACACCGATCTGATAGTAAAGGACTAAACATAAATTACGTAATGGGTACCTACGATTGTTCATAATATGTAAACTTGAATGCGGAAAAAGGCACCCTTGAAGCTTGGAAAAATATATCAACAACAACAACTGGTGAATGCGCAAGGTAAGTTTAAGAAGATAGGTTATCTAGATCGACAATTTGGCGGGTGGCCATCTTGGACTTTTTTGTCGTTACAACACAACGTTGCTCGTTGTTGGGTTACGATTTTATGGTGTTGCTACGCAAAACACCAAACAGCACCAAACAACACCAAACAACGCCAAAACAACACCAAACAACATCAAAACAACACCAAACAACACCGAACAACAATAAGGTAAGTTTAAAAAGATAGGTTATCTAGATCGCCAATTTTGCCGGGTGGCCATCTTGGATTTTTTGTTGTTGTTGCAATACAACGCTGCTTGTTGCTGGGTTGCGATGTTGTTGTGTTGCCACACAAAACAACACCAAAAAACACCGAACAACTTCAACAACATCAAACACCAATAAAGCTGACACAAATTTCGATTTTCTCTTATGTCACCACCCCCTCGGAAAATCTTGATCGAAATTCAACATTTTGAGGGCCCCCCCCCCCCCCCCCCCCTCAACAATAAATTATTCAAGAAATTTTAAAATTTTAAGGTGAAATTAGAGTTGCACAAAAAATTTCTTAACAAATCCGATGAGTTTATAGATTTTGCCGAATTGTTTGGGTATTTCTTCGTCAAATGCATTTATTATTTATTGTCCTCCCCCTTAGCGAGCCAAACGAGTATTGTGACACTGTTACTGTTTCCGGAAATTTCTGGAGAAATTCTTTCAGAAATCTATAGAAAAATTCCTGAGAAAATCCTTGGATGAATTCCTTAGGACATTCCTGGAAAAAAAAAATCATTCTAAATTTCTTGGAAGAATGCTTTTTACGATTCCTGGAGGAATTCTTTCGGAAACTACTGGACGAATTCCTTTGGAAATTCCAGGAGGAATTGCTTCGGAAATTGCTGGAATAATTTCTTCGGAAATTACTGGAAGAATTCCTTCGGAAATTCCTGGAGGTATTCCTTCGGAAATTCCTGGAGGTATTCCTTCGGAAATTCCTGGAGATTTTTATTTTCGGAAAGTCTTTTTGGATTTTATTTTTGGAAATTCCAAGAGGAATTCCCTCGAAAATTCATGGAGGATTTTTTTTACAAATTTCGTTAAGAATTCCTTCAAAAATTCCTGGAGGAATTCTCTAGAAAATTCCGGGAGGAATTCCTTCGGAAATTGCTGGACGAATTTGTTTGAAGATTCATGGAAATTTCTGCAGGAATTCTTTCGGAATTTCTTCGGAAATTCCTGGAGAAATCCCTCCGGAATCTCTTGGATGCACGGAGAAACTCTTTTGAAAATTCCTGAAGGATTTTTTTGGAGAATTCCTTCAGAAATTCCAGGAGAAATTCTGTCGGAATTTCCTGGAGAAATTCATTTGGAAATTTTCAAAGGAATTTCTCCATGAATTTCCGATGTAATTCCACCAGGAATTTTGCGAAGGAATTCCTTCAGGATTTTCCGAATGATTTCCTCCATGTATTTCCGAGAGAATTCCTCCAGGAATTTCCGTGGCAATTCCTCCAGGATTTTCGGAGGGAAGTCCTCCAGGAACTTCCGGAGAAATTCCTCCTAGAAATTTCGGAAAAAATCCTCCACAAATTCCTGGAGGAATTACTCTAGGAATTTCCGGAGGAATTCCTCCAGGAATTTCCAAAGGAATTCTTCCAGGAATTTTCAAGGGAATTCTTCTTGGAATTTTCAAAGGATTTCCTCCTGGAATTTCCGAAGGAATTCCTTCATAAATGTCCGAAGAAATCCCTCCATGAATTTCCGAAGGAATTCCTCCAGAAATTTTCGGACGGGATTCCTCTACGAATTTCCGAAGAAATTCTTCGACGAATTTCCGGAGGAACTCCTCCAAGAATTTCCGAAGAAATTCTTCTAGGAATTTTCAAAGGAATACCTCTTGGAATTTTTGAAGGATGTCCTCCTGGAATTTCCGAAGGAATTTTTCCATGAACGTCCGAAGGAATTCCTCCGTGAATTTCCGAATGAATTCCTCCAGGAATTTTGCGAAGGAATTTCTAAAGAATTTTCCGAAGGAATTCTTACATGAATTTCCAAAGGAATTCCTCCAGAAATTTTCCGACGCAATCCCTCCACGAATTTCCCCAGGAAATACCGAAGGAATTCCTCCATGCATTTCCGAAGGAATTCCTCCACACGAAAAGAAATTTCCTTATTGAATGTATAAGAAAAACTTATATATTTTTGCCATTTCGTTATTCTAATAAAATCTATGGAAAAATCTAATCAAAAGTATAAGGAAGAATTTTTCAAAAGCATAAGATAACCTTATACCAAATATTAGTATTTTATTATAGATGACATTAGATGTGTTATACTGTTCATAAGAAAAATGTTATGAGACTTATAAGTGATTATTTTGGATGCGCTTTGGTTTGTTTTATATATTTTTTTCTTTTCAGATCAAACAGAACGCAAAAATTTAAACCCAAGACTCTTTTGCTTCAAATAGTTTATTGGTTATACTTCCATTCGTGGTTTAATATCTACTCAAGTTTCTGCAGGTGCATTCACAATGAAGCAGCAATGACTGGCTTGACTGACGGGCTAACGGAGGTACATTGAAGCGGCGTGTTTTCCGATGTGCACCAATTTTCATTATCGTCAGCCAATTGACGATAAGGGCCTGAAAAGTTATTTGTTGGTTGAATTAACTCTTTAAGATTGCAATTATGCGAGATGTACATACCACGAGCTGCACTTTCGTTTCCTATGCATTTTTTATTCTATAGCTTCTTAGGAGATTTCCGTATCCACTTGAATCGGGATACATTCTGCTTCGTTATTCCTGTGGAAATGGTTGAAAAAGAATTAGACTACAATATATATAAAATAATAAGTAATTTCTTACCTCTTCAAGCAATTTAGTTGTGCACAGCATGGTTTTCTCAGATTTCTGCATCATCCGCCATGATCTTTTTCCCTCAAAGCTTAAACACAACAAATTTATTATATAAACCTAATACTTTCACACCATTAGGCATTTGTAATGAAATGTATAAGTTTTTGTTATACCTACAATTAGGCGTATTAATACAATACATTATGCATTGTTATAGTAGACATAAACCCGAATGTTATGAATAATAAAAGGCATTTCTAATATAAAAAATAATTAGATTTCTTTTCGTGCATGAATTTCCGTAGGAATTGCTCCAGAAATTTTCCGAAAGAATTCATTCTCGAATTTCTGAAGAAATTCCTCCACGAATTTTCAAAGGAATTCCTCCATGAAATTCCGGATGAATTTCTTCAGATATTTCCGGAGGAGATCGTCCAGGAATTTCCGAAGGAGATCCTCCAGGAATTTTCAAAGAAATTCCTTCTGCAATTTCCGAAGCAATTCCTCCTGGAATTTCCGAAGGAATTCCTCCTGGAATTTCCGAAGGAATTCCTCCTGGAATTTCCGAAGGAATTCCTCCTGGAATTTCCGAAGGAATTCCTTCATAAATTTCCGAAGGAATTCCTTCAGGACTTTCCGAAGGAAATCTTCCAGCAATTTCCGAAGGAATTCCTCCTGAAATTTCCGAGGGAATTCCTGCGGTAATTTCCGGTGGAATTCCTCCAGGGATTTTCAAAGGAATTTCACCTGGAATTTTCATAGGAGTTCCTGCCGGAATTTCCGAAGGAATTCCACCAGGAATTTTCGAAAGAATTTCTCTAAGAATTCCTTCACGAATTTCCGAAGGAGTTCCTCCATAAATTTCAGAAGGAATTCCTCCAGGACTTTTGCGAAGGAATCGCTCAAGGATTTTCTGAAGGAATTCCTCCATGAATTTCCGAAGGAATTCCTCCAAGAATTTCCGAGGGAATTCCTCCAGGATTTTCCCGAAGAATGAGTTTCCGGAGGAGCTTGTCCAGGAATTTCCGTAGGAATTCCTCCAGGAATGTTCAAAGATATTTCTCCTGAAATTTTCAAAGGATTTTCTCCTGAATATCCGAAGGAATTCCTCTACGAATTTCCAAAGAAATCCCTCCCGGAATTTCCAAAGAAATTTCTTATGGATTTGCTTTGAAATACCTCCAAAAAATTCCGAAAGAATTCCTCCAAAAATTTTTGACGGTTGTCCTCAAAAAAAATCCTTAGGATTTTCTCACATAATCCCCAAACGTGTTTCTGAAGGAATGTTTGAAGAAGTTTTTCAAGTTTTCGTAGGAGTTTCGCAATACATTTTTTAAGAAATTTCTTGAGCAATTTCCGAAGAAACTTCTCAAGGATCTTTTGATGGAATTCCTTGAGGAATTTCGTAAAGATTTATAAAAAAAACCGAAAAAAAATCCTCAACGAACTTATCAAACAATTTCTAACAAAATTTCCGAAGACATTTCAGACATATGTCAAAAAAAATTCCAAACGAACTCCTTTAACAATTTCCGAATTTCCGAACTCCTTTAACAATTTCCGAATTTCAAACTTCAAAGAATTTCCGAATGAGTTCCTCTAGGAAATAAAAAATCAAAAAAAGCATTTCTTCAGGAATTTCCGATATATTTTTTCAAGGAAGTTTTGAAAGATTTTAAAACAAATTCCTTATGGAATTTCAGAAGGGATATCTCAAGAGACTTTTAGTGATTTTTTTTTTCAATATTTTCGAAAGAATTGCTTCAGGATTTTGGGAAGGAATTCTCACAGAAATTTCCGGATGAATTCCTCCAAGAATTTTTGAAGGCATTCCTCAAGGAATTTTCGGAAGAATTACTCACGGAAAGTCCGAAGGAGTTCCTCAAGGAATATTCTAAATCTATTTCAAAGAAATTCCTCAAGGAATATTCTAAATCTATTTCAAAGAAATTCCTCAAGGAATTCCCGAAGAATCTTCTGAAGGAAATCGTAGAAAAACTCTCGAAGGAATGTCTTATGGAATTTTTCAAGGAGCTTTAGAAATGAAGGAATTCCTCAAGAAATTTCTGAAGAATTTATGAAGTAATTTCAGGTGGAATTCCTCATGGATTTTCGAAATAAATTCCTGAAATTATTTTTTTATTGATTCCTTTAAAAAATTCCGAATGCATTCCTCTAGCAACTTCCAAAGATATTCCCCCAGGAATTTCCGAAGGAATTCCTTTAGAAATTTTCAAAAAACTTTTTCCCGTAATTCCGAAGGAGTTCATTAAAGGATTTTTCGAAGAAATTTCTCCAAAAATTTCTTAGGGTATTCCTCAAGGAAAGGAATCTTAGTTTGATTGGAATTTTTGAAAGAATTCCCGGAGAAATTTTAAAGTATTTTCTGGAGCTTCTGAAACGGATTTCTGGTGAAATTAAGAATGATATTTGTAAAGAATTACTGGGGAAATTCTCAAAAGAATGCATGGTGAAATTCGTAATAAAGCTTCTGAAGGAATTATTGAAGAAATTTCTGAAGGTATTCCCAACGGAATTACTGCAAGTTTTCCGAAGGTAATTTCTTCTGGAATATCTACATTAAAATAACCTGAAAAAATATTAAAGAAATTTCTGCAGAAACTGCTGGAAAATTTCAAATTCATGATGGCATTTGTTAAGAAATTCCTGAAGCAATATCTTGAGGAATTCCTCAGGATTATAATCATATATGATTCTTCCATTGAACCATTCCTGTTAATCACCCATATTTCATACTTCACTTTTATTTTTATATAAATGATGATGTTTTTGAACTCCTTGTTACGGCAAAGTGGTTTTCAGTGTAAGGCTGCTCGCACCCCCCCCCCCCCCCTGGCCGAAAAGTTGGCTACGCCCTTGCTTGTAATATGATCCGATAACGGGTTATCACGCGATAAAGCGTGCATCAGATGCTTTCATTGTCTCTGTGATACGAGTACGGTGTGAGGGGTCGGCATCATGCAACTGCAAGAACAAGGAATATTATTATTAATACTATGGCAAGTAAATCGGACGCGTTTTTATTTATTAAGTGTAAAAGTTTCGCAAATTTAATTCATCGGATTCCCGAAAAATATTCAAAATGAACAAACCGAGGGACAAGACAAACCTCACGACAGAGAGCTAAAAGAAAAGCGGAAAAATATAAAGAATAAAACGAAACATATCGGTTGCATTTGAGGAATTCGGAAGATGTGGAGATTGATACCGATGAAGGTGATAATAAGTCAGGATTCTCGCTGAAAGATCTCCTGGTTCCAAGTGAAATTATCTCCTGCGAAGAAATGGATGGCAGTGAGGAGCCTGAAGAAGTGGATGGAAATGATGAGAATGTTGATGCTGATATCCTGAGAGGGTTTGAAGACAAAGAAGGTAATAATAATATGCTTCTATTAAAATATCTACTTTACTACTTTCAGTTCTGGGCACCCACGGTGGTGCAGAGGGCCAAATTGAAAGATTTCCATCCTGGGCGATGCAGCCATCGCCTTGACCTGTGGCCAGGTCAAATTTCTGTCGGCTTGCTTGATTTCGTTGTTGAGGCTACACCGCCATGAGCCCCTGGGTTTGCCTCTGCTGTCCTGCGGGTTCCAATTTAACGCTTGTTCACAGATTTCGTTCTCGCTCTTGCGAAGAGTGAGGGCGACCTACCTCCGCTTTCGCTCTCGAATTTCTGTCGCTGTCGGCTTTTGATGACACCGACGATTGAGCTCCACGTTGGAGATGCAATTGTGTGGCCATCATGCACAAATTATATACCGCAGGCATCTATTGATGAAGACCTGCAGCCGTTGAGTGTTCTCCACTGATACACATCAAGTTTCACTGGCGTATAGCAGCACAAATTTTACGTTCGAGTTGAAAATTCGGATTTTGGTGATTGTTTTTCCATACATTTTATAAACTCTCAAAAGCAGGCCTCGCCTTCTTGATCCGTGCACCTATAGGGCACTGCATGAAATTCTCTCCTTCTCTTTCACTCTTACAGAAATTTTGTAAACAACAAGGCCAAGAAACGTCAAAATCCCATACAAAATCAAAACAGTGCAGTGCCCTATAGGGAACTGCACGCCGCGGTTGCTAGGGAAAATTCTTTTAAGTCCTTGACGTTTCGTGGCCTTGTTGTTTACGATTTGGACTTAGAAAAATTTTGCTGGTTTTACTGAGGTGCACCCAGGTGGGCAGGGTGGCTTTGATTGAAATTATCAACGCGTGGTTCGTGGGTGGCGGAATGCGCGCGTTCGGGCTCCTACTTGCAAGATTATGAAACCTGACTTGACTACAGTTATGAAGTTCAGCGATTTGTAAGGCATGATTAGCTGATGTCAGGATGAATCATTGACCACATGGTCACCACTGGCCACTCCGGGAACTTCCGGGATGACCCGAAACAACCTGGAGAACCGGTGATAGGGGTCAATTACGTTTATTTAGCAAAACATGATGAAAAACACCACGGCTTTTTTTTAAAGATTTTTCGTCAATTCACTTGTGACTGCATAGCAATACTGGCCATGGTTCCCATGTGTCACTTTCGAAACTTCCGGGATGCCCTGAAGAACCGACATTAGAGGATAATCATATTCCAACAGAAAAATGTGTCATGCGACGGATCTTCCTTCATGAATTTTCATAGATATGTTTGAGGTTGTATCGATGCTAGACATGGCCCCCATTATTGGCCACTTCTAATTACGATCATACAACAAAACATGTAATGTGACCATCATGATTTTTAATTCCTATGTATGTGGTCGTATCAAAAGTGGCCACACTCTTGGTTGACCATTTCTGAAACTTTCTGGGGCGCCCTGAGGGAACCGATGGCCAGAATCAATTTGGTTCATTCAGCGACGGTTTCATCATGTTTTTCGAGAATATGCTTGTGGTTACTGCTAAAACTTAGCGAATGCCTTCAAGAGACTGATGGCATATTGAACAAACGCGTTCATATGACAAAATGTGGTGTGTAACGCATCTTGGCTAGGTCCAGAGAAATATCTGACAGGATAAAATAATGCCTGATGGAACTTCCGAAGGATTCCCTGGCGTAGTTCCTGGAGGAATCCCTTTCAAAATGTTTGAAGGCATCCTCAACGGAATTTCTTAAGAAACGTCCGTCTGGGAATTCCTCCGGGTTCTCCTCCTCCAATTCCTCCAGGAGTTTCTCTAAGAGTTCATCCTAAATTGTTTCCTTAAGTAAGTATGAGAGTTTCTTCCAAAACTTCTCCGGGAATTTCTTCTGTAATTCCGCACAAAGTCCTTCCTGGAACTCCTCTGGGAGTTTCTTCTTAAGTTCCTCTGGAATTCCCCCCGGCAGTCCCTTTTAAATTACACCAGGAGTTTCACGTAGAATTTCACTGTGAGTTTGTCATAATTTCCCCCGAGAGTTTATGCTGAAATTCTTCCACAGGCAGTTTCTCATGAAATTCCTCCGGGAATTTCCCCAGGAATTCCTACGGAAGATGCTTGTAGAATTTCTTTAGTTCATTCTAGAATATCTCTGGAAGTTCCTTCTGAAATTCCTCCGAGAGTTCATCCTGGAATTCTTCCGGGAGTTCACTCTGAAGTTCACGCGGAAACTCCAACGGTAGTTCGACCTAGAATTTATCTGTGAGTTCGCCATAGTATTCCTTCAGAGTACCATCCGGGAGTTTCCTCCTAGAATTCCTCTTGAAATTCCTCATGGAACTTCCTGGATCCCAAAAATGCTTCAGGAGTTTATCACAGAATTGCTCGGATGTTCCTCTTGAAAAACGTCCGGGAGTTCCTTCAGGAAATCTTCCGGAAGTTCCTCTGGAAGTTCGTCCTGCAATTTCTCCTAAAGTTGTTTCTGGAATTCTTTCTGGAAATTCTTCTGGAATCCTTCTAGGAGTACCTCTGGAGTTAATCTGAGAATTCCTCCCAAAATTCCTCCTTTCTTACCGAAATTTCTCTGAAGGGTCACTTTGAAACACCTTCTGAAATTCCCACAGGAGTTGCTCGTGAAATTTCTCATTAAATTTCACAGGGGACTCTACTTTTATTTCTTAGGAGGGTTTGCCTTAGAATATCTCTAGGAGTTTCTCCTAAAACTCTGGGACTTCCTATTGAAATTCCTTCTGGAGTTCCTCCTCCTCTGAGAGTTCACGCTGGAGCCCCTACGAGAGTTCATCCTGAAATCCTCCGGGAGTAAGTCATAGTATTACTTCGGATTCTCCACTTGAATACTCTCCACGAGTATCCTCCTGGTACCTCTATGAGAGTTCCTCGTAGATCCTGGAATTCCTCTATGAGTTCGTTATATTATGTCTTCGGATGTTCCTCTTGAATACCCTCCTGGAATTCCTTCGAGAGTTCCTCATGAATTGTTACCTGGAGTCCCTTCTGAAATTTCTCTAGGAATTCCTTCTGGCAGATCCTCCTGGAAATCATCAGATAGTTCCTCCTAGAATTCCTGCGGAAATCCTTTCGGTAGTTCCTCCTGAAACTACTTCGTGAGTTCATCCTAGAATTTCACAGGGAGTTTCTCATGATATTCCTGCGAGAGTTTATGCTGGAATTTCTTCGGGAGTTCCTTCTTGAGTTTCTTAGGTTATCCTTTTGAAATTCCTTCATTCCTTTGAAATGCCTGATGGAACTTCCGGAGGATTCCCTGGCGTAATTCCTGGAGGAATCCCTTTCAAAATGTTTGAAGGCATCCTCAACGGAATTTCTTGAGAAACGTCTGGCAAAATGTTTGAGGAATCTCTGACTAATATATTGAGGAAATCTCTGTTGGAATTGTTGAATAAATATCTGGCAGAGATAATCCAGATGCAGTGCATTGCCCTTGCGGAACTCCTAGATGAATCTCTTTAAAAAAAAACCCAGATGGAATTCAAGAGCAGTAATTTGCGTAAATTTTAGAGGAGTCCTTAGCGGAGTTTCTGTATGAATTTCTTAGCGGAGTTCCTGTATGGCGGAATTTCTAAAGAAATTTTAAGAGGAATTGCAGCAGTAATCACCTGCAGTACTCTTTTTTTTACCCCCGCTGTTGGGGGAATGAAGCAGCACTCTAAGAGCAACCCCTGATGGATTTCCAGGAAAAATCCCTGATAAACACCACGAAGAATACCCTCCGGAACTGTTGGAGAAATTTCTGGAAGAACTTCTAGCTGAACTTCTGGAGCTCCCGGATGGTACTCTGAAGGAATACTATGGCGAACTCACAGATAAATTCTAGGTCGAACTACCGTTGGAGTTTCCGCGTGAACTTCAGAGTGAACTCCCGGAAGAATTCCAGGATGAACTCTCGGAGGAATTTCAGAAGGAACTTCCAGAGATATTCTAGAATGAACTAAAGAAATTCTACAAGCATCTTCCGTAGGAATTCCTGGGGAAATTCCCGGAGGAATTTCATGAGAAACTGCCTGTGGAAGAATTTCAGCATAAACTCTCGGGGGAAATTATGACAAACTCACAGTGAAATTCTACGTGAAACTCCTGGTGTAATTTAAAAGGGACTGCCGGGGGGAATTCCAGAGGAACTTAAGAAGAAACTCCCAGAGGAGTTCCAGGAAGGACTTTGTGCGGAATTACAGAAGAAATTCCCGGAGAAGTTTTGGAAGAAACTCTCATACTTACTTAAGGAAACAATTTAGGATGAACTCTTAGAGAAACTCCTGGAGGAATTGGAGGAGGAGAACCCGGAGGAATTCCCAGACGGACGTTTCTTAAGAAATTCCGTTGAGGATGCCTTCAAACATTTTGAAAGGGATTCCTCCAGGAACTACGCCAGGGAATCCTTCGGAAGTTCCATCAGGCATTATTTTATCCTGTCAGATATTTCTCTGGACCTAGCCAAGATGCGTTACACACCACATTTTGTCATATGAACGCGTTTGTTCAATATGCCATCAGTCTCTTGAAGGCATTCTCTAAGTTTTAGCAGTAACCACAAGCATATTCTCGAAAAACATGATGAAACCGTCGCTGAATGAACCAAATTGATTCTGGCCATCGGTTCCCTCAGGGCGCCCCAGAAAGTTTCAGAAATGGTCAACCAAGAGTGTGGCCACTTTTGATACGACCACATACATAGGAATTAAAAATCATGATGGTCACATTACATGTTTTGTTGTATGATCGTAATTAGAAGTGGCCAATAATGGGGGCCATGTCTAGCATCGATACAACCTCAAACATATCTATGAAAATTCATGAAGGAAGATCCGTCGCATGACACATTTTTCTGTTGGAATATGATTATCCTCTAATGTCGGTTCTTCAGGGCATCCCGGAAGTTTCGAAAGTGACACATGGGAACCATGGCCAGTATTGCTATGCAGTCACAAGTGAATTGACGAAAAATCTTAAAAAAAAAGCCGTGGTGTTTTTCATCATGTTTTGCTAAATAAACGTAATTGACCCCTATCACCGGTTCTCCAGGTTGTTTCGGGTCATCCCGGAAGTTCCCGGAGTGGCCAGTGGTGACCATGTGGTCAATGATTCATCCTGACATCAGCTAATCATGCCTTACAAATCGCTGAACTTCATAACTGTAGTCAAGTCAGGTTTCATAATCTTGCAAGTAGGAGCCCGAACGCGCGCATTCCGCCACCCACGAACCACGCGTTGATAATTTCAATCAAAGCCACCCTGCCCACCTGGGTGCACCTCAGTAAAACCAGCAAAATTTTTCTAAGTCCAAATCGTAAACAACAAGGCCACGAAACGTCAAGGACTTAAAAGAATTTTCCCTAGCAACCGCGGCGTGCAGTTCCCTATAGGGCACTTCACTGTTTTGAAATTGTATGGGATTTTGACGTTTCTTGGCCTTGTTGTTTACAAAATTTCTGTTAGAGTGAAAGAGAAGGAGAGAATTTCATGCAGTGCCCTATGTCGATCTTGATGCCGCCATAGGGCACTGCACTGTTTTGATTTTGTATGGGATTTTGAAGTTTCGTGGCCTTGTTGTTTACAAAATTTCTGCAGGAGTGAAAGAGAAGGAGAGTATTTCGTGTAGTGCCCTATTGGGCGCCATTTGGCTACCAAGATATGGTCCAATGCACGAATTTATGCTGGCCTGCTTACTCTCACGCGAAATTTGACGTTTGAGCGTTGCCGACACCGCTCAAACGTCAAATTTCGCGTGAGAGTAAGCAGGTCAGAATAAAATCGTGCAGTGGACCATTGGAAGCTTTCAACATTCTCCACTGATTGCCCAGCTACCGTAAAGCTGGAAGTGTTGACCGTGTTTACATCCAACGAGTTGGTCTTGTTGACGTTAATGGTAAGACCTGCCACTGAGGAGCGATTGGCAAGATCATCGAGTTTGCTCTGCATATCAGAGCGCCGTTGAGCTAGGAGAGCAACGTTGACTGATGAATTGGTTCGAAGTCATTTAGGGGCTCCATGGTAATGGGCTGCTAAAGCAATCTACGATTTGGTTCACGGTCAATCGCACCTACCAGGATCTCGTCGATTACGATGTGGAATAGTGATAGGATACATCCTTGCCTCACTCCAGCAACGACCCGGATGAAATCGGTCAAAACACCGTTGTGCCCTGTACTGTTCTTCAATGAGGCCGACAATTTTCTCAGGGAGACCCTTGCGCCTGAGGGCTTCCCACACGTTTCCGTGATTGAGAAGGTCGAAAGCTATTTCGTAATGAATAAACACCAGTTAGAGAGACTCTTGGAATTCATTGATTTGCTCCAGAATGATACGGAACGTGACAATATGGTCCACAGAGGATTATCCGGCACGGAATTACTTTGCAGAGGGCTATGAGAATGATACACAGTAACATGATGCCCGTCAATTATCGCATACAGTTAGGTCACCCTTTTTGGGTACCTTTACTAAGGCGCCTTGCATCCAGTCGGCCGGAAATGTCGCGAATCACGGTTTCCAATATGTTGCAGAATAATTGATGCAGTAGTTGTGCCGCACAGTTCACCGTGAATATCATTGGGATTTTTCGAAGGTAGTCCGTGACATTCACCTTAAATATTCGAAAAATATCAATTTTTCCGTGACTTTCTTGCAGAACTGGTCTAGCTGCACAAGTTTTTCATATATCATATTCTCAGGTTCAGCTTCTAAAATGAGCTGTAGGTGATTGAATTTAGATATGACGAAATGAGTTTTTCAACACTGGTTGTGCGGATACTACGGAGTCAGCTTTGAGCATTTCAGCTGATAAACGATCGACCCCTGGGGGCTGTTCGACTTCATGTTACGGATGGCTGTTTCTATCTCCTGCACTGATGGAGCTTCGGTGTTGACACGGGTAATGCGTCAAACCCTTGGTGGATCATGCTGAGGCGTTCATGGCGTGGCCTACACTTGTAAAAGGTTTCCAAAGCGCTCGAACCAGCGTTTCAATTGGTTTCTCGCCTTCGTCTGCTAGGGAGTCCGCCCACGCTCTTTTGTCCCGTCTACATGAGCGTTTGACTTTCTTCTCGAGAGTCGAATAGCGCTGACGGGCTACGGCTTTGGCTCCTCGTGTTTTCGCTCTATCTCGGCTTTAGCGTTCCTTCGTTCCTCTATCTTCCTCCAGATATCATCAGTGAACCACTGCTTTCTCCGGGTGCGTAGCTCACCCAAATTATTCTCGCCGGTGGCGATGAAGGCATTCTTCATGGCGCTCCATTGATCTTCTACGCTTCCACCTCCGGGTACATCCGCAGCACGGTTCTCTAGCTCAACGACGAATGACCTTTTCACCGCGCCCGATTTTTTCCTTCTGTCGATGAATCCTAGCAATGCGCAGTCGGATCTCGCCGATTAGGAGAAGATGGCCGTCTCCATTTTCGGCTGATGCAGATGTGGTCGATTTGACTTTCGGTGACGCCATCACGGGAAAACCATGCCACGTTGTGCACTGGTCGATGAGGAAAGAGCGATGCCCCAATCACCATGTCATTGTTGCCACAAAACTCTGCAAACAGCTCTCCGTTTTCGCTCATTTCTCCGAGACTATGGCGTCCCATGACGTGCTCATAGTCCGAGTTGTAGGAAACAACCTTCGCGTTGAAGTCGCCCATGAAGGCAATTTGTTAACTTGTCAATTTTCATTTGTACTTTCAACGAATTTGTAAAAAGGCGGCACTTTTATATTTAAGTCAAAGCTTACTCAGTCAGTTTGATCAATTGTGTCACTATTAACCAGTATACATCGAGCTGTTGTTGTGATAGCACACACCGCGAAATAACAGCCGTCGATTTTTTTTTTGCGCTTCGTATTAATTTCGCGGACTTGGTCCGTCGATACTAAACCCAACCAGTTTTCCAATACTGGAACCAGCCCGTACAGAAATGTCCTCGTCAGTAGACCGTACGTTCATCATCAACTTCAGGGTTGTGCCGACAAAAGTGAAGTATCCGGACATATCCGACTTCATCTCAACGAAGCTGGGATTCGATCTCATGCACATCAAGCATCTGCAAGTCAGCAATGGTCGTGTCTTTGTGGGCACGGATTCTGTACAACTAGCACAAGAAGTGGTTCAGGAGCATAATCTGAAGCATCAGGTCGAGTATGGGGGCAAACTTTATCAGATTCCTCTGTCGATGGAGGATGGATCAGTTGAGGTTAGGATTCACGACCTCCGCCCACGAATCACCAACAGGCAAGTCGCCGAGCGAATGCTGGAATATGGGGAAATTCTGTCGATTCGAGATGAGACATCGAAGGACTTTTTCCCGGGCGTACCGAACGGGATAATAGTTCTCCGGATGAAGCTGAGGAAGCCTATTCCATCGTACGTCACCGTGGACAGTTAAATGATTCTGGTGACTTACAAGGGGCAGGCTGCCACTTGTAAACACTGCCAAAGAAACGTACACTACACCCAAAGCTGTTCGGAATATGCCAAATCATTGAATGTATCCGTAAATGAACGCCTAACCATGGCCGAAGCCCTAAAGGGTATCCGGGATCCTTCTATCAATCAGGCGGAAGGAAACATTTCTCCCATGGCTAGTATCTCCAACATCGTGGAGCTGCAAAAAGATGCACCCACGCATACGTCCAACATCTCACTGTCAAGTGATATCTCCGTTTCGTCGGTGGAACAGATGGAGCAAGAATTTCCACAACTTCCTGGCGTAGAACAGGATATGGTAGCAGAGGTTTCGAATGCGTTCGCACTCGCGGACGAAAATGATAGTGGAACGCAGGCTACAACCCATGGTGAAACTGATCGTCAAAACACTCTAGGCAAACAACAACAATCAACCAACGTAAAACGTCCCGGATCACCGCTCGCATCTGGCAGCAAGAATGCAGACAAAAGGCAATCTCGATCGGAGGTACGCTTAGACCGAATCGACACACGAGCGTACTCAAAACATGGGAAACACTAGTATCTGTAGAGCACCACCTTCAAAGCAACAATGTATATCATCATCGCATCTAACGAACATTACCATAGAGTCACGAATCTTCTACCTACCATCACTACGACACTAGATTGGCGACTACAATATTTTTCAAAGGTAGGCAAATTTTACACTAGTGTATGTCTTGCCGAAGCTTTTTCGGATACTGCACACATTGAGCTTGGAATTTCACCGTTCGCAGGACCGTACATCTCACTTTGATGCGATGGCTGAGTTACAAAGCTACAAAATAGCAACCATCAACATGAATGGAATCAGCAGTGAGGCTAAGCTTGCAGCTCTTGCCTCATTCATACGATCTTCAGAAGCAGATGTGGTTTTTCTACAAGAGGTTGCCGTAGCCGATCTACAATTACATGGGTTCAACATCGTTATCAACATAGATGAACGCAGACGAGGTACAGCGATAGCGGTTAGAACATATTTCGAATACAACAACGTTCGGAGAAGTCTCGATTCAAGGATTATCAGCCTACGATGCAACGATACTACATTCATAAATGTGTATGCCCCACCGGGTTCTCAGAATACAGGAACTCGTGAGCACTTCTTCAACTGTATTCTTCCACACTACTTGCAAAATGCTACAGGGTTTGTAGTACTTGGAGGTGATTTAAATTCTGTCGTCAACCAAAAAGATGCCACTGGAATTAACTCGCATAGTCCTATGTTTCGAAAACTAATGCAAGCAGGTGATTTGAGAGACAGTTGGGAAATTCTGCACCGAGAACGTGTGGAGTTTTCTTTCATTAGAGCTGATTCTGCATCCAGAATAGATAGAATACTAGTATCCAGCAATATCTCTAGTCATGTACGAACAGCACACTTCACCTCCACGCCGTTTTCGGACCATAAGGCCTATGTCGTCCGAATGGTTCTCCCAGCATTGGGAACATCTCCAGGACGTGGCATATGGCGATTCTATGCTGATCTTCTTGATGATGCCCGTGTCGTTGAAGAGCTCGGCATCAAGTGGCGATATTGGACAGGGCTGCGGCGGAATTATCCAAGCTGGATTGCATGGTGGATGAACTTCTTGAAACCCAAATTAATCTCGTTCCTGAAGTGGAAAACTGCACAAAAAAATCGCATCTTCTACGACACAACGGAAATGTATTACGCAATGCTGAATAACGCGTACAGCACGTATCATGGAAACCGTAATCAGCTACGTACGATAAACCATTTGAAGGCACTCATGCTGTCACATCAAAGAAATCATGTGAAGGAACGGCGCCAACGCAATGAAGTGTACATAGGGGGAGAGAATACATCAATTTTTCACATCGCCTTCGGAAATTCCTTGGGGAGTTCCCTCGAAAAATCTTGGATGAATACCTCCGGAAATTTCTGGAGGAATTCTTCAGAAATCTATAGAGAAATTCCTGAGAAAATCCTTGGATGAATTCCTTAGAACATTCCTGGAAAAAAATCATTCTAAATTTCTTAGAGGAATATTTTTTATGATTCCTGAAGGAATTCCTTCGGAAACTACTGGACGAATTCCTTTGGAAATTCCAGGAGGGATTGCTTCGGAAATTTCTGGAATTATTTCTTCGGAAATTACTGGAACAATTCCTTCGGAAATTCCTGGAGGCATTCTTTCGGAAATTCCTGGAGAATTTTTTTCGGAAAGTCTTTTTGGATTTTATTTTTGGAAATTCCAAGAGGAATTCCCTCGAAAATTCATGGAGGAATTTCTTTACAAATTCCTTTAGGAATTCCTTCAAAAATTCCTGGAGGAATTCTTTCGGAAATTCCGGGAGGAATTCCTTCGGAAATTGCTGGACGAATTCGTTTGAAGATTCAAGGAAATTCCTGCAAGAATTTTTTCGGAATTTCTTCGGAAATTCCTGGAGAATTCTCTCCGGAATCTCTTGGATGCAATCCTTCTGAAATTCGTGGAGCAATTATTTCGGAAATTCCTGGAGGAATTCATTCGGAAACTCCTGGAGAAATTTCTTAAAAATTCCCGGAGGAATTCCATTGGAAATTCCTGGAGGAATTCCTTTGGAAATTCCTTCGGAAATTCCTGGAGAAACTCTTTTGGAAATTCCTGAAGGATTTTTTTTTGGAAATTCCAGGAAGAATTCCTTCAGAAATTCCAGAAGAAATTCTGTCAGAAATTCCTAGAGAAATTCCTCCAGAAATTTCGAAGGGAAATCCTTCAGGAACTTTCGGAGAAATTCCTCCAGGAAATTTCGGAAAAAAATCCTCCACAAATTTCTGGAGGAATTACTCTAGGTATTTCCGGAGGAATTCCTCCAGGAATTTCCAAAGGAATTCTTCCAGGAATTTTCAAGGGAATTCCTCTTGGAATTTTCAAAGGATTTCCTCCTGGAATTTCCGAAGGAATTCCTTCATGAATGTCCGAAGAAATCCCTACATGAATTTCCGAAGGAATTCCTCCAGAAATTTTCCGACGGGATTCCTCTACGAATTTCCGAAGAAATTCCTCGAGGAATTGCCGGAGGAATTCCTCCAAGAATTTCCGAAGAAATTCTTCTAGGAATGTTCAAAGGAATTCCTATTGGAATTTTTAAAGGATGTCCTCCTGGAATTTCCGAAGGAATTCCTCCATGAATGTCCGAAGGAATTCCTCCATGAATTTCCGAATGAATTCCTCCAGGAATTTTGCGAAGGAATTTCTAAAGAATTTTCCGAAGGAATTCTTACATGAATTTCCAAAGGAATTCCTCCAGAAATTTTCCGACGGACTCTCTCCACGAATTTCCGGAGGAATTCCTCCAGAAAATACCGAAGGAATTCCTCCATAAATTTCCGAAGGAATTCCTCCGGGAATTTTGCGAAGGAATTCCTCCAGGAATTTTGCGAAGGAAATCCTAAAGCATTTTCCGAAGGAGTTCCCCCATTAATTTCCGAAGGAATTGCTCCAGAAATTTACCGAAAGAATTCATTAACGAATTTCTGAAGAAATTCCTGCACGAATTTTCAAAGGAATTCGTCCAGGAATTTGCTGAGAAATTCCTCAATGAATTTCCGGATGAATTTCTTCAGAAATTTCCGGAGGAGATCCTCCAGGAATTTCCGAAGGAGATCCTCCAGGAATTTTCAAATAAATTCCTTCTGCAATTTCCGAAGGAATTCCTCCTGGAATTTCAGAAGGAATTCCTTCATAAATTTCCGAAGGAATTCCTTCTGGAATATCCGAAGGAAATCTTCCAGCAATTTCCGAAGGAACTCCTCCTGGAATTTCCGAGGGAATTCCTGCAGTAATTTCCGGTGGAATTCCACCAGGGATTTTCAAAGGAATTTCACCTGGAATTTTCAAAGGAGTTCCTGCCGGAATTTCCGAAGGAATTCTTTCATGAATGTCCGAAGGAATTCCACCAGAAATTTTCGAAAGAAATTCTCCAAGAAATCCTTCACGAATTTCCGAAGGAGTACCTCCATAAATTTCAGAAGGAATTCCTCTAGGACTTTTGCGAAGGAATCGCTCAAGGATTTTCTGAAGTAATTCCTCCATGAATTTCCGAAGGAATTCCTCCAGGAATTTTCAAAGGAATTTCTCCCGGAATTTTCAAAGGATTTTCTCCTGAGTTTCCGAAGGAATTCCTCTACGAATTTCCAAAAAAATCCCTCCCGGAATTTCCAAAGAAATTTCTTATGGATTTGCTTTGAAATACCTCCAAAAATTTCCGAATGAATTCCTCCAATAATTTTTGACGGTTGTCCTCAAAAAAATTCCTTAGGATTTTCTCACATAATCCCCAAACGTGTTTCTGAAGGAAAGTTTGAAGAAGTTTCTCAAGTTTTCGTAGGAGTTTCGCAATACATTTTTGAAGGAATTTCTTGAGGAATTTCCGAAGAAACTTCTCAAGGATCTTTCACTGGAATTCCTTGAGGAATTTCGTAAAGATTTATAAAAAAACGAAAAAAATCCTCAACGAACTTATCAAACAATTTCTCACAAAATTTCCGAAGTTATTCCATAAGACATTTCAGACATATGTCAAAAAAAAAATCCAAACGAACTCCTTTAACAATTTCCGAATTTTTCTTATCAAGGCATTTTTAAAGTAACTTTTCAAAGAATTTCCGAATGAGTTCCTCTAGGAAATAAAAAATCACAGAAAGCATTTCTTCAGGAATTTCTGAAATATTTTTTCAAGGAAGTTTTGAAAGATTTTTAAAGAAATTCGTTATAGAATTTCAGAAGGGATATCTCAAGAGACTTTTTAGTGATTTTTTTTCAATATTTTCGAAAGAATTGCTTCAGGAATTTGGGAAGGAATTCTCACAGAAATTTCCGGATGAATTCCTCCAAGAATTTTTGAAGGCATTCCTCAAGGAATTTTCGGAAGAATTCCTCACGAAAACTCCGAAGGAGTTCCTCAAGGAATATTCTAAATCTATTTCAAAGAAATTGCTCAAGGAATTTTAGAAGAATCTTCTAAAGGAAATCGTAGAAGAAAGAACTCTCGAAGGAATGTCTTATAGAATTTCTCAAGGAGCTTTAGAAATGAAGGAATTCCTCAAGAAATTTTTGAAGAATTTGTCAAGGAATTTCATTTGGATTTTCGAAATAAATTCCTGAAATTATTTTTTAATTGATTTTTTTAAAAATTTCCGAATGCATTCCTCTAGCAACTTCCAAAGATATTCCTCCAGGAATATCCGAAGGAATTCCTTTAGAAAGTTTCATAGATTTTTTTCCCGTAATTCCGAAGGAATTCATTAAAGGATTTTTCGAAGAAATTTCTTCAAAAATTTCTTAGGGTATTCCTCAAGGAAAGGAATCTTAGTTTGATTGGAATTTTTGAAAGAATTCCCGGAGAAATTCTTAAAGTATTTTCTGGAGCTTCTCAAACGGATTTCTGGTGGAACTAAGAGTGATATTTGTAAAGAATTACTGGGGAAAGCAAAGCAAAGCAAAGCAAAGATAACCGTACACATCGTAGTTGCTACTCCGTGATTGACCAGAATAATCGAAGTTGCACAGAGAGCCAATGAATGTGAAAGCTTGGGACTAGCTAACCATTCTCAATGTGCACAATTCGAGAGTTCAGCTATTTAAAGTCAATAACGGCGCTGGCCACGTCCTTACGGTCATCAGGAAAGGGAAGGAATGTTAGTTCGACAACCGTTGCTACTAGAAACCGTGGAATCCACAGCATCCCCACAGTTGTCACGGGAAGGAATGGTGGTTAGTAGGGTAGGGTAAGGTGTGGATCTAGGAGCCACCTCTGTTAGGTGATATGATCCACTAGTTATATGGAAATACACGTCGCGGTCTTCATCACGATTATGATTTATTTGATCACGATGACCACTGATGCCGGATTTCGTGCTCGCGTTTCCATCGCCCTACCGAGAAAACCGACTGACCAACGAATATTGTAGCGCGATTCTGAACCCGGATTTTTCACTCGCACTTCCATCGCCCTACCGTGGAAACCGACTCAATATTTGTAAAGAATTACTGGGGAAAATCTCAAAAGAATGCATGGTGAAATTCGTATAAAAACTTCTGGAGGAATTATTGAAGAAATTTCTGAATGTATTCCCAACGGAATTATTGCAAGTTTTCCGAAGGTAATTTTTTCTGGAATATCTACATTAAAATATCCTGGAAAAATATTAAAGAAATTTCTGGAGAAACTGCTGGATAAATTCAAATTCATGATGGCATTTGTTAAGAAATTCCTGAAGCAATATCTTGAGGAATTCCTCAGGATTATAATCATATATGATTCTTCCATTGAACCGTTCCTGTTAATCACCCATATTTCATACTTCACTTTTATTTTTTTTTTTTAAATGATGAAGTATTTGAACTCCTTGTTACTGCAAAGTGGTTTTCAGTGTAAGGGTGCTCGCCCCCCCCTGGCCGAAAAGCTGGCAACGATTATTAGTGCCTTACGCTTACGTAATCAGTCAGACATCGTAAAGACAATTCTACATCGTGAAGCAGCGATAAGAAAACGGCTCACCCTATACCGGGAGCAATAAATTATGGACTGCTCGCGAATTGCTTTATGAATAACATTGTATGCTCTGTTGGCATGTTGCGGCATTTCGGGCCATTGAAGCTATTAGTATTAACCAAAGCCACACCGTTGGTGTCCCTTTATAATTCATCCCCTCGCACAAAAAAAATCATGTAACCAAACCAAATGAAGTGCAGACAGCATCACCACCAAACAATAATCCCTATTAGCACGCAGTTTTATAAGAGACGGCACTGGGCTCACGCAACTTCATTTGTTTTTGTTTTTACAGGAGAACAATGTGGACGGACGAGGGTGGTTGCCTTTTCCGAATTCCTCGAAGACATCCGACCGCCTGTTACGAAAATTGTTTCGTGTCTAAATATTAATCGTCGTCGGTGAAGTAAGGAAAAAATATGACGCGATAATTTATAGAGCCCATCCGACTCATCCGGTTTGGAGCAAATTAAAAAATATAACTTTTTCGAAAAAGGGAGATTAAAATTTTTCAAAGCCGGAGAGCCGTATTTTTTTTATTAAATTTTTGGTGCTGTATCTGCTGTAGGTAATCGTGCCGAGCGTTGTCCGTTCTCGGTGGCCGATGATAATTTGCATATTAAAGCACTAAATTATCAGCAGATATTTGTTTCCTTGCTTGCTACCGAATGGGTACAATATACGTATTGCAATTTGTCATTATTTCTTTCAACCGAGAAGAACACATACCTGATTTTCATTTTTCCGGAGTGAAATGGAGCCCCGTGTGTTTGTCCAAACCAATGATAAGACGGATTCTCTAAGAATTACCTATAATATTTGTTAAAAAACTAATCTTGAAATTCATGTGGAAATTCTTAATGATTAACTAAGATTTTTCTTGGGGAAACCAAAATTGGTTGCCTCAAGTATTTCGTTTTAAAAATCCAAGGATTTAATCAAGAAGCATTTTTAAAATTTTAATAGTATTTTTCCACAGATTGCCACATTTATTGCTTCACAAATTTCAGTAGAAATTTTATCTGTACCATTCAACAGAAGTCCTTTCTTTGGTATTTTAAAATGGAATATAAAAAAACTTCATGCGAGAATTGAGTTTATTGCGAAATGCAGTTTATTGTACGATTCTATCAGAAAATCTACGGAGATGTCAACTCTTTTTTTTTTCGGAAAATAAGGCACAACTGGTGTAGTATACTAGATTAGGAGTACCTACTGTAAAACGGGGTAACTTTGATAGTGCGACAGGCATTGTATAGTTTATCTTATACCTAACTATGATTCCTTCAATCAGTTGAGAAAAAGGCAAACTAGGATCACAACTTTACATATGAAAGTGCATCTTGAACGTATTTTCATTAAAACCGAGTTTATATCAAACTTTTTGGGCAAAACATAAAAATTATTGATATTTTTGCCATTTTTCAACTTCTTTAACCTGTGGAGCGGAGCTGGTAGGATGGTTAGAACACTTGACTATCACGCCGAGGACCTGGGATCGAATCCCACACCCGACATAGGGTTAAAAATCTCTTAAATGCAGATAAAAAAAAAACTTCTTTAAACAAAAGACTTCGTTTCGATTTGAATAGGTCGTAAGTTTGCTGTGATTCCTATGTAGATTCGACCTATTCAAATCAAACGCCAGAAATGGCCTGTTATTCTCTGTAGATCCATCACAGTAGATTCCGAATCTGGTCTTGAATCTCGTAACGAAGTGGGTTTTTACGAACTGGAATCAATTGCTATTGAAATACGACTGTATGGTTGAATCTCTCGATTAACGGCTACGCAGTCTTGGGATTTAAAAAACAACTCGTTTTTTAAATCCCAAGACTGCGTAGCCGTTAATCGAGAGACTGGAATCAATTTTGTAAATTGGGATGGGACATAAATCTTCATGCACCGATAAACGTCTAAAAGTATGCAGTGTCCTTTTAATTTTATGTACCGCCAGTCGGGATGACATTGGAAAGAAAACGTGATGTGAATATCATTAGGCATGCTATACAAAATCTTTGTTTTATAATGCCCAGCAGAAAACAGCTAAACACCGGACATATTATGAATTGCTGTTTTCTAGGTACATTGAGTAGATATTTTGAAAAGTAATATGAATTTCCTTGGTTGTGTGTGCTATTTTGCATGAAAAACTTATTTATTCGAGCTGTATAAAAAATCATTTTGGGGGTGACTTTGGGCCATAGAATAGCAATGAAATCAGTAAAAGAACCCTACAAATGTGAATTAACTGACAACCGAGGAGTATTCACATTATTTTATGCCTAATATGGATTAGTTTTGGAAATTATTGTAAGATTCATGCAATATTGAAAATACATGCATATTAGTTCTTAAGTAGATGAAAAGGAAATATTTCTTTCGTCTTTTGAGAATGCTAGTTGGATTTATATGTAAGGGAAAGCGGATGTATTGTATTGGATCATTGATCGTTTACAATGTATGTAGTCAAACTTTCACGTTTGTGTGTCTGTGATATAAAGTGTCTGTGATAAAGTGTCTTGATACTGGTAGGATGTGCGCAAGTATCTATTTATTCAATAGTTTTGATTTGCAAGCAATATTTGCTCACATTGAACTGCTTTGTTCGAATTTTAGTGTTTGGCCCAATGTCACCCCCTAGAAAGGGTGAAATTGGACCAATTTCGATTAAGCTATAACATTGTTAAAATTAAAGTTAAAGCATTTACACTTCAAACAATCCTAAGTTATATAAAAATGAACGTGTCTACTGGAGTTCAACATTGATTTAGAGCTAAAATATTGTTTTAACGACCTACTAAGGGATGGACTATGCAATTTTGGCCCAATGACACCCCCACTGACGGTATCGTTTAAAAATAATTTTACAAAGATAATGAGATTTTATAGCTGAACTCAACTGTGTTTTTCAAAGATGATCAGTAGCTGGGTGAGAAATCCATCGGGCACCACCTTAAACGTAGCATCCACAAGGAACTGTCGCTCTGTTTGTTCGATGTTATCCTCAACCAGTTTAATCGATTCCTTAGAGGCAAAGATGCAGTACGCGAAAGCGTGTTCTTCATAAGCGGTGATAAAAAATGGCCGGCTGTCGTTATGCTTACCTACTGTGTCCGAATAATGAGAACTATTTCGGGGTCCTCGAATGCCTTCAGGATGCCTGCTACATTGGTCGGAAACCCCGGCATGGACTCTGAACGTTTTCGCTGCAGCGACCTGCGTACATTTTTGAATTTCAGTGGGCATTCTTGGAGCCTAGTAAATGAGTCACGGAGTCGTGGGCTCGAATTCCACCAAAACAAGTATTAAATTTTCACAATTTATCTCTCAATTTTTCAATTAAACACACTGTGTTTTCGAAATTTTAAAGAGTGTCGTCTATATGATTGTGAGGTTGATGTCAATTTGTTTGCCCTTCGTTATTTTGCATACGCACAGATCTGCTGTTATCGGTGTGATCATCATTTTCCTTTATTGCCATGTATCGGATGCAGCGAACCATTCCATTGAACCGTGCTTTTGTGGAAGTTGTTGTCTGCGGAAGATGCGTCAACGCTATCATTTCTTGATCAACTTTTTAGGTACCGTAATCCGGGGTCTAATTGATCACTTTAAAACAATTTTTGCGGAAAACTTCAGTGCCAATTCGAATATTGCTAAAAGAATTTCTGTAAAACCAGTACCCAGTGGATCTCCATGGAACCATGTGACAGAATTTTGTTCAACAAATTTAAACTTTAAGTCAAATAACTCTAAATATCAAAAAAATTGGAAATGGCACTTTGGGGCGAAATTGATCAGTATACACTCATTGCACAATTATGGGTCACACACAATTATTAGTCACTTTCCACTTTAATAGATAAATACTAATTAATTGCAAGCTTTTGCTAGCCATTATCATTTTTCGTTCATGAGTTGATTTGTTTTGTGTCACTATACGTATCACACACGGGCCTATACGTCAAAACATACATATTTTCAGTAATTTTTTGTTCGGCGTAAAACCATCTGTCAAAGTAACGCTTCGATTGTGAACATCAGAAAGTGCGGGCGCTGCTTTCGTAAGCTCTGTAAAAGCGAGCTTTAGTGATTTTCAAGTGCAAAATGGTATCGTCACCAGAACAAAGGTATAATTTACGTTCTAAATGTAGATATTCATGTGACTACAGCTAATTAAAGCTTATTTCAGGCAAAATTTAAGTGACTCATTATTGTGCCAAGGAACACCGAAAATCACACAATTATGGGTCACTTTTTGTGCAAGCATAATATTGACAGTTCTGCGTACATGGGCATTGCATACTTTTAGGCGTTTATCAATAGTTGTGTTGGAGATTTTGACCCAATTTTGAAAAAATGATTCCAAATCGTGAAAACAAGCTTCGTTAAGAGGTTTGAGATCAGTTTTAGATTCTACTATAGTTGATCTATCTAGAATAAGTGACCATTCATTGAAAAAATTAGACAAAACATTATTGTTCAGCCGATTCCTTTTGAGTGACCCATAATAGGCAACAAATTGACCCATAATTGTTACACAGCCAATTTTGACCCATAATTGTGGTTTTCATTATTCACCAACATTTCAGTAATTTACACCGCCTAAAGTTAATTTTACAAGCAGATTTGTATATAAAACAATAAAAAGGAGTTTCCATGAAGAGAATATAAAATAAAAATAATGAAAGTGTTATTTTTGTATGAAAAAACGATTCATATTATGAAATGATTGTTCCTTGAGTGACCCATAATTGTGCAATGAGTGTACAATTAAGCATCGGTTGGAAAGGAACATTTTCTTCTCCGCTTAATTATGCTTCTCCAAAACCTAACACGTTTAAAATCTTACTAGGACTAGTGAATTTAACACTTCAAATGCGAAATTTCCCCCTTAAACGCCTAAAAGTAGGCAATTTCATTTGAAGTACCGTAATCCGGGGTCAAATTGATCACTTTAAAACAACTTTTGCGGATAACATCAGTGACAATTCAAATATTGCCAAGAAAATTTCTGTAAAACCAGTACCCAGTGGATCTTCATGGAACCATGTGACAGAATTTTGTTCAATAAATTTAAACTTTAAGTAAAATAACTCCAAAAATCAAAATATTGGAAATGTCACCTTGGGGCGAAATTGATCAGTATACAATTAAGTATCGGTTGGAAAGGAAAATATCCTTCTCCGCTTAATTTTGCTCTTCTAAAACCGAATAACGCGTTTAAAATCTTACAACTAGTAAATTTAATACTTTAAATGCAAAATTAAATTTTGAAATTTCCCCTTAAACGCCTAAAAGTAGGCAATTTCATTTGAAATATGTGATTTCTATTACAATAAATGACCATTTCATCATAAAATGAACTTTTTTTTAGCTATTTAATATTCTGATTAGCTATATAACTTTCTAACCAAGGCTCTAGAAAAATGTTAAAACAGAGAATTTACGGGAAGTCCTATTAGCAATCGGTTGTTTAGTAGCAATGACTTCAGCTAAATGAGAAATACATGGCAAATTCTTAAACAAAATAAGGCAAAACTAACTTTTTCTAAATAAATAAAAGTCTACACTCATCTCTACACATCTACGAACCAGATGACGTAAAAAGTTTAAGATCATTACGACGCTTCAGAGTTCCTAGTATGGAATTACAATGTAGTACCCGAATGATCAATTTCACCCCGCTGATCAATTTGACCCCGGTTTACGGTAAGTGATTTCTATCACAATAAAGGACTATTTCATCAACAAATGAACTTTTTTTTAGCTATTTTATGTTCTGATTAGCTACATAACTTGCCAACCAAGGCTACACAAAGATGTTAAAACAGAGAATTTACAGGAAGTCTTATTAGCAATCGATTGTTCAGTTGCAATGTTTTCAGCAAAATGAGAAATACATTGTAAATTCCTAAAAAAATAAGGCAAAACTAACTTTTTTCTAAAAAAAAAAAAACAAAAGTCTACTCTCATCTCTAGGCATTTACGAATCAGATGACGTAACAAGTTTAAGATCATTACGACGCTTGAGAGTTCCTAGAATGGAATTGCAAAGTTTCCGAATGATCAATTTGACCCCGGTTTACGATACCTAGGTTGTTCATTCACGTTGTTTTAGCCTATCCATGGCAAATCACTGTTCTAACGAGCCTAGATAAAACATATACACTTAACACTGTATGTACATAGTTGCGTCTTCTTGTCTTCATGGCACACTTTGGTTTTGATAATGAAAACATCAAAGAGGTCCGAATCCCGATCCAGCGTTACCAGATCTACGGAAATATCCGTAGATCTACGGAATTGCGCTTATTTTACGGAACTACGGATCCGTAGAATAAATCTACAGAAAACCCGGTTTTTATACGGAAACCTACGGAAAGCTACGGGAAATCTACGGATTTTCGACCTGAATCTACGGAATAAAAATTCTGAAATTCTCCCCCCCGCTCATCAGTTTTCATCTACGGAAGCACTTGTGAAAAAATCTGACATCACTGTCCCGATCCCTAGTGATTTAAGTTACGGTTTTCCGGATGAAAACGGACGGGAAACTAGAGTATCGAATGACGGTTGAAAGATTGAAAAATCTACATGACGAAAAAACGACCAAAAACTCGATTCCTTGAAAAAGATCCGATACGGATCGAAACGTCGGAGTAAGAGAACATAAGGTGTTTTTGATCTCACAATCGGACTGAAAAGCCAAGAAATTCTCCTAAGAATACACCAAGAACAGTCGTAATCCATCAATGAAAACATCAAATTACATTCCATTGCGCTGTGGACGATCGGCAAAATATTCAAACAACCTGATGGCTTTTGGTTGATAATAACCGGAGTAGCCGTAAAGAGTGACTGGTTTTTTTTTTTTTTTTTTTTTTGTGGTGTCGTCAGACGACTGGCTAAGACCGGTCGCGGTCCATCTCGCCATACAGTTGTCACGAAAGGAAGGTCAATTTCCTTTATGTTCTGGTCTTATGTTGATGTTGTGTTGTTTCTTTTTCTGGTTTAGTTGATTCCAGCTGCGATTACCGTCAAGGCACCATTCATCGTGGATCTAAGAGGATTCGGGGCAAATAAGGGCTGTCATTTGACACCAGTTTTATAAACATTGTTGATGCCGCTTTTAATTGCCTTCATTATAGGTTAAAATTAAAGCAATATCCACAGAAGTAGAAAATTTTTCACAAAATTTGGTGATAAAGTACAATTAGTAAAGGGTGGTAAGGTCGCCTAATTCCGTGGTAGGTCACCATTCACCGTGGTAGTAGGGACCCATTCACCGTGTATGAGAAATTTTATTCTACTTTGTTTAAAAATGATCAAAACAACCCAGCCAAGGGAATTTTCTTCGTTTAAATTCATTTCAAGTAATAACTTGCAAGATTTTATTAGAAAAACGAATTTTCAAATTTTCGATTTTTTTTAGATATATGGGACAATATGGGGCACGGTGAATGGAGACCATTGATTTTTAGGGTACCCATTTACCGTGCCTTTTTGTTTCAATTAAAAAGTAGGAGTAATCGTACTTTCTTGTTAAACTTGCTTCGGTAATGCAAAATACATACCTGATATGTGGATTTAATTGCTTCTTGGTGGAATAAAAACTTTATTACATTTAGTTTATCGCTTAAATCACCTTAGCGCAGTTTTCGTTTTTTCACTATGAATGCAGTGAACGAGCAGAAACCCGCTTCATGTAAACACACTTTAGTGTCAAAATGATACTTTTAAATGTTTCTAATGAGCGTTTTGACATGGTAATAATACATTAGTGTTGTATTGGTGAAATTGGAGGGAAATTGTCATATCATTCAATCATAATATGGAAATAATGAAAAAATATTCGGAGGCACACGGTGAATGGAGCCCCCACGGTGAATGGCGCCTTGACGGTATATTCGGGTTTTTGTAATTTTTAGAAAATGTACAATTTCCTTCATTTCCATTTCCTCCTTGTTTTTGAAAATGGTCTTCAACGGTCTGCAGTATTCTAAGGCTGGAAACTCGTTTCTCTCGACGTTGTATCGAGGGCATATGTACAGAATGTGTTCCAGATCTTCTTTTTCTTCACAGATATCGCATTCTTCTTTTTCTTCCCAACTCCACATATATCTTCTTTCTTTAGTGCATGTGGGTCCTGTTCTTATTCTGTTAAGTAGTCTTTTTTCCTCTGACGTCAGTATTAATCCTTTGGACCATATCGTTTTCCCTGGTTCTTCCATAATTTCGAAGTGTTTTCTTCCTTTTTCCATAGACACTTGTTTATGTTTCGTTTTCGAACTATTCCAGACATCATCTTTTGCGACTGCTAGGGCGTCCGAGAGTACCAGCGAGACGAAGTCCGTGTGTGGCTGCAACTGCTATTCTATCTGCTATCTCGTTTCCATGGATACCTTGGTGACTGGGTATCCATTGTATTTTAATGTACGGTTTGCCTTCCTGTTTGAGTTCCTTCACTATATTCCACGCTATGAAGTTTTCCTGGATGACTTTTTTGTTAAGAAGAATTTGGCAAGCGCTTTTGGAGTCCGTATAGATGACTGCTTTTCTGTGTCCTGTCTCTTTAATCAACCTAACCGCCTTGTCTATTGCTAGAAGCTCTGCATTTGTTATCGAGTATTTGTCGTTGATTTTGTCCTTCTTGCGCACTTCGCCCGATTCATCCGTTATTCCTATAGCGGTGCCTGTTTCTGTTTTCAGGCCTGGTAGCGAGTCACTATTTAGTGACTTGGTCACTATTTTCGGGTCAGTCACTAAAAAGTCACTATTTTCAAGATGTTTCAACAAAAGTCACTTTTTCTGTTGAAAAGTCACTATTTTCAACTATTTTAATGTTTTGTGGCACATAATTATCAAGTCAGAGAGAAAAATAAGATTTAAAGTGACAAAAAGTGCAAATCAAGCATTGTGTGGCTGGACTGTGTTAGCAAATGTATCAATCGCCTGTAGAGTGACTGATTTTAATTCGTGGTATTGTTAAGTTAGGTGTCTTTATCAGAGAGATTTCCAGTTCATAACTTTTTCATCTATTCAGTGGAAGTGTTGTCTTTTCGTCCAAGATTCATGTGACTATACTAGAAACCATTCTTTCCCATTGAAGTTTCTGGTCATTCTCCAGTAAAGTGATGAATGTTTTTGAACTATTACCGAAACAAATATGGGTGAAAATCTGAATAAACTTGTAATGGCATCACGGGGGTGAATCTTTGTCACGAAAAGCACTGCCCGTTTGATAGCTCAACACTAGCGAACCTGGTGGTGGAAGTCAAGCTTTAGCCTGTAGCGAGCATAGGGAGGCGGCGAAGCACGCTTTGATTATTTTTTTATTTTCCCATGGAAATTTATTCCAATCTAGTTTTCCAAATGAAATTTTCCCGACTTCCACCTCGAAACATCACATTTGTTCGAAGATACATATCTGTTCTGTGATGGCATCCTCGAAAAAAAAGTAGAGGATTTTGATCAAGTAAAATGGGAATTAAGAAAACATTTGCCAGAACTCTTGAAGAAATTTTCGGCGGAATTAATTATACAATTGTCGATGTAGGCTTCGAAACATGCTCCTGTATGACCCCCATGACCATTTATGCATGAATTCATGCAGAATTTTGGCGAAAATCACTGAATATTACTTGTGAAATTTTATCATTAGCAAAAGCTTTTGTTGAATTTCTGATGGTATGATTTCTGTATCTAGCTCAACGCCTGGAAAAATGTCCTGATAAATTTCTTTGGCGTATGTTTGGAAAATAAATCTTCGAAATGATACCTTCCAGTAATCTTCAAAAATTGTGCACTATTTTTGACAAGTGTTTTTTCTGGAACATCGCCAAATACTGTTCTGACTATTTTGTTGTGAAAAACTCTTCAAATATGGGAGTTTTTGAAGAAGTTAGCAATTTTGTTAAAATTTTAATTAGGTTTTCGTCAATAAGCGTTGTTTGTACTCCCTCAAAAATGCTTGAAATGTATACGATAACAAATATTACAGAAATTCTATCACAATTGTCTAATCAATTCATGTTTTTTGTTTACATTCTTATAGTTTTGAGGGGTTTCTCGCAAATAATTTCAATTTGTCACATTGTCTATTTATAAAAAAAAAATCATTGAATAAACTAGCCAGGAATTTTTAAAAAAATCGTATCGTCATCACAGACAAACAGACATACTACTCAAATCGAAATCATCGCAAAATTTAACGGTCATTTTGAAAATAACATGTGGTTCGGACTGTGCTCGCAAGTGTCATGGTGGCGCTGCTGTGCCATCGTCCCCTCTCAATTTCGGAGAGAAATGAACGCGACGCTGATCAATGTTTACATAAAATGACTCAATCATGAACCTTCATTCATGTTTTATGAATGGATGACGGCACAGGGGAGTCGTCACCTGCTAATTTTTTACATCGAGCCGAGGGAAACAACACCTGCAAATGAATGCTTCGGATTGAGCATTATAGAGGGTGCTAGTGAGATGCCAAACGATGTTTTTGAAGCAATTTTCTTCTAAGTAGTATGTCTGTTTGTCTGTGTCATCATTTCCTATCAGGAAGATATAGAAGAAAAAAAATTTTTGATTTTGCATTTGTTTTTTTTAACTTCTCCAGAAATTTTAGCAAACACCATTCCATGCTTTTTGCCCGCAATAAATCCACGAATTGAGCCGAATGCTCTTTCAAATAAGGCTCAAGAATTTTACCCTGATTTTTTCTATAAAATGCAAAGGAAATATCTGCATTAGTTTAGGAATTTGTTCAATGAACCTCTGAGTATTTCATCTCAAATTCTTTAATATATCAGCTTTAACTAAAAAAATGTCAGGAACTTGCACCAATGTTTCCCCATTGAGGTTCTACTGGAACCGACTAAAAAGAAGCTGTATGTGCCAACAACCCTTTTCGTTCATTTACTTAATATTTATCTAGTTCTGCACAATATTTGCTAAGAGTTGTATACACATGCATTTTTAATATTGTCGGGCCGCCACCAAACCGGACTTCGCACAATCAAGTCGCGACGCGACCCAACTCGCGACGTTTTTTAATCATGTCAAAAGTAGTGCGCATCCTTCCCGTTGTTGTCAGCAACACAGCGCACTAGATGCGAAACAGTTGCGACACTTGTGGACCAAGAAAATGGCAATTTTTGATTGAATGTCGGTCATGATTCCAACCGGATAGACAATAATTGTTGGTGGAGAAGGTTTTCCTGAAAATGTTTTTTATGCGGTACTCAAGTTTTCTGAATCAAGTTCGGCTCACAATTTTTGGTCGCTAATCATATTTTTTTTGCCAAAAGTCACTATTTAGTCACTTTTTTGCCATTTGTAAGTCACTATTTGGTCACTATTTTCGTGAACTGGGTCACTAAAATAACTATTTCAACCATCAGTCTTTGCTACCAGCCCTGTGTTTTAGACGCGTCCGTGTAGTATTCGACGTAGTTTTTATATTTGTTGTCCCTTGTCCGTTGAAAGTGCTGTTTCCAGATTCCGGGGTTCCATTGGGTTTTGTTTTGCTGGTCTTCGACTAATTTTGGTTCAATTCGTAGACTAATGTAGCGGTCTGTATACTGCCTCCTGTTGATGAATGGCATGTTTTTGTCTTTTGGGTGCACTTGGAGGACCACATCTATATGTTTCGTAGCTACGCTTGTCGAGTACGATCCGTTGCCTTCTTCTTGATGTAGAGCTTTTTCGAGGAATGGTTGTAGTTGGTTTTGGTGATAGTTGCTTTTTACGACTTCTTTCAGAGTGAGCCATTCTATTCGGTCCTCTACTGGCAATTGACCTGTTTCTGCGTGTATCACGTGTATGGGCTTTGTTTTGAGGTAGCCCATTGCGCATCGCAAATACGCATTTTGGACTGTTTGGAGTTTTTCGATGTTGGAACGTGCTGCTCCGCCGAATATTTGCGCTCCGTATTCGAGTTTGCTCCTAATTACTGCGTTACCTACTTTTACGAGTGTTTCGGGGTTTGCTTTCATGTTTCTTTTGCTGAGTAGTTTGATTACATTCAGCTTTGCTGCGCCCTTTTTTCTACTTTCTTCTATATGCTTCCTGAATGTAAGCGTTCTATCCAGGACGATTCCCAAAAGCTTGTGTGTGTTGTTTACTTCGATATTCGTGGAGTTAATTTTTATTCTGAGAAGGTCCGCTCGTTTCAAGGTGAACGGTACTGCTGCACACTTTGAAGGGTTGATATTAAGGCGAAACTGGAAGCTTTTCCTCATTTTTTTGGTTTTTGATTTTTTATTAAATAACGAAGCAATATTTTCAAAATCGGTTTTCGTGCACATGTAGAGTATGCATCAGGGTATCTTCTGATTTTTTTACGCGATAGAAAATGTTTTTCGTTTTTGCAGAAACCATTTTTTAGTAAAATTTCATTCAAAAATGGTTTCTGCAAAAACGAAAAGCATTTTCTACCACGTAAAAAAATCAGAAGATACCCTGATGCATACTTTACATGTGCACGAAAACCGATTTTGAAAATAATGCTTCGTTATTTAATGAAAAATCAAAAACCAAAAAGTGAGGAAATGCTTCCAGTTTCGCCTTAAGCTGTAACGCCTGTAGGTTTTCCACGAATTTATGTAGAAAGCTGTTTGCCCTTACTTCCACCTCCTCCATTGTTCTGCCGATCACTATCAGGGTGAAATCGTCCGCGTACTGTATTAGTTCACAGCCTTCTTCCTCTATCTTGTGAAGTTCAGCTGTGTATATGTTGAACAGGGTTGGGGAAAGATTGATTGATTGATTTGTCTTTATTAGAGAGACTTTCAGCCCTTGGCTGGTTCGTCTCTTTGGTTGGGGAAAGAGGGCATCCCTGTGGTAGGCCCTCACTAATTATGGTTTTGATACCTCCCTCAGTGGTATTGCAGACCATTATCCTTTCTTTCAGATAGGTGTGCAGCCAGGATACTAATTTGCCGGGGAAGCCCATACTTGCCAATTGGTTCAGCAATGTTTGTGTGCTCACAGAGTCAAAGGCTTGTGAGATATCCATGAAGACTGCTACGGTGATTTGGCCGTACCTTTTGGCCTCGTGGATTCTGTTCACTAGATAATTCACGCATGTTGTGGCTGAGCAATTCCGTCTAAATCCGAAGGAGTTCTTCGGAATGAGATGTTCCATTTCGGCTATTTCCTCGATCCTATCCTTGATGGCGCCGTTTAGAAGCTTGATGCAGACGTTTTGCAGACATATTGGTCTTTTCGACGATGGCAAATTTGGGTCCTTTTTTGGTTTTGGGATCGCCCTTACTTCCGTGTCCTTCCATTTCTCTGGAATGTTTTCCGAGACGAAAACCTCGTTCAACATTTCACAGATTTTTCCTTGGATGTCTGGCCTGAGTTGTTTTAGGATCGCATAAGACATCCCATCCCGTCCAGGTGCTGAGTGTGTCTTTCTTTTTGCGAGGTTTCTCAGGATCTCTTCTTCTGCTATAGCCATTTCGTATCCGTTTAGTTCTGGCTTTGTACTTGTTCTCGGCATACGAACTGCTCCGCATTTTCCTTTGTAGTAGTGCTCCATGAATTTGCTGCCATCCTCCACGTTCATTTCTGGTTTGTATTCCACCGGCTTGGTCAAAGCGGTGTCCAGTCCCCTAACAATATTGCAGAGTTGTTTGCTCGGTGTATTTTCGTCCACTTTTTCCGTCACTCCTGGCAATAGTTTCTTTTTGTTTTTCTTATGAGCCTCTTCAGCGTAGCCCTTGTTTTTTGCAGGTTCAGATGATTCTGTAGGTTTTTTGTTCTATTGTAGTTCCGTAGAGCCTGTCGTTTTGCTTGATACGCGATGTTTATTTCGTCCGTCCACCATTTTTTCAGCCAGTTTGCTTTCTTATTTTTAACCACGTAACTTGCATTTTCTATGCATTCGTCGAATATTTGTTGCATTTCAAAAGGGTCATACATATACTGTGGTTGTATGGAGTTGATCTGTGCTACTACTTTATCTTGGTTGATCTTCTTGGTGGTTTTCTTTACCACAGGTATTCCGATTTCCAGTAGAATTACGAGGTGTATGCTTCCGAAGTCCTGTTCGTCTACATTCTATTGAGTCTTCACAGCTGTTCCCGGTGTTGCTAGGGTGAGGTCTACTGTCGAACTTTCTCCGTTGGTGGTAGTTAAGCATGTGTGCGTTCCGTCGTTTGGGAGTGTCAGTTTAGATTTTTCTATCAGGGAGTTAATAAGTTTTCCTTTGGGACAAGCTTGCCTGCTGGGATCCCACGTTTCGTGGTGTCCGCTCCAGTCCCCACCCACAACTATTTCTCCTTGCAGGTCTTCGATAGCATCGAAAAGCAGCCGTATCTTCTCTTTTACCTCATTCGTCATGTGACGATCCGGTGGGGCGTATACGGAGATAAAGGTTATCGGAGCGAATTGCTTCGATATTTTGATCGCAACCACCTCAACTGGTAGAAAACAACCTATATCTACTGTTTCGTAGTATATGTCCTCTCTTACCAACACTGCGACCCCTCCATACCCTGCATTCCTCCTGTACGATTCCATCCTATAGTTGGCCATTCTGAATTGTTCCTCCTTCTTAAGCCAGATTTCCTGCAGTAATACTATAGCTATTTCATTCTGTTTTAGATAATAATATAGCTCTTCTCTTGTTTGGGTCGGCCTTACACTTTGGATATTATTTTGGAGTACTTTTAGGCTTTTACACGCCACTTTGTCCAGTTTCATCCATTCTGTTAATTGGGTATTCCTCTGTCTCTGGCTCGGTGTTTGTACTGATCAGCTGTTGTATGGCCTGTGCTATTTCTATTAGCAGTTTGTCCGTGTCTACTGCGGAGTTTGCCTCGTTTACTCCTACTACTATCCTAGCATAGATTGTCTTCAGGGGATCAATCCATTTCCTGGCTTTTGTTTCGAGGAGGAATTCCTGTTTCAGTTTGTGAATGAATCGTTCGAATTCGGAACTGCCGTGTGGATTCGCTTTGCAGTTGCAGGCTGGTCTTCTTTCTTCGCTTGGATGAACTGTCGTTTCTGTTCCTGCTGTCCACTCTTCTTGCGTCCCTTCTCCTGCTTCTGTGATCCGATTTGGCTTTTTCTTTTTAGTTGTCCCTGCTCCTAGCTCCCTGTTATCTCCTCTTTTGTTCTGCATTTCCGCTGTCGAAGTTCCTGGACCGTCTTCCTCTTGGTCTTCCTCTTCTTCAACCTCTAGGTTAGCAAACCTATTCGACAGCTTCGGGTAGATGTTCTCTGCTTCTGCGAATGTTTTTCCATCCTTCACCTTTTCCAGAATTTTCCACCTTCTAATTCTCTCAGGGCATTCCCTTGCCTGGGCGTCGTGGTTTCTACCGCAGTTGACACATTTTTCTTGGTCCTCGCATTCTTCTTCCAAGTGCCTTCCGCCGCACTTCCTGCACCTTGGTCTCGACCTACATTGTTTTATTGCGTGGTCGAGTCTCCAGCATTGTCGACACTGCCTTACCGGGAAAATGTACAGCTCTGCTTTAAAAGGGCAACCGTATATTTTCACTCGTCCGGGAACTTCCTGCCCTTTCACAGTTAGTTTTATGTTCTCCGTGTCCCTCAATTTGGTGTCTCTTCCACGCTTCCTAATCCTTTCCACATGCAGTATTTCGTAGTCCGTTTCCAGGTTGTCTTGGATCTCCTCTTCTTCAAAACTCCGTGGTACTCCTCTGATGAAACAATCTTATTTTTCCGCATTGGCTCGTAGATTTTTAGATTTTGATGCTCCATTTTGACATTCTGGATCCTCTCCTTCTCCTTTTTGGTGCTCGCCGTAATTCGAAACCGAAACATTCCGATTTTTTGGATGTCTGAGAAATGTGTGATTCCCGCTTCTTTCAGAAGTCTTCCGACATGAACAGGATGGGAGGGGAATGGTTTGTTCAGATCCACTAGCTCCATTATTACATCCATGTCTTCATTGCTAGCACCTGCATCTCCATATTCCGATCTGGTAGGCTGATGTTCCGTCATCTGTGCTTTCTTCGTCTGCGCCCGTGTGAGTCGGCCATTCATCTTCCGGCTCTCTATTAGTCTTTGTATTCTACCGCTCGACATTTTTGTTTTTCACTTTTTCTAATTTCTTATTATGTACACTTTTCTTCGATATTGATCTTTTGTTTTCTTTGCTTATACTATATTTTTCTTTTCTTTTTTCACTTTATTTAAACTGATACTAATATTTTACATTTTCTCTCTGTTTCTTAAACTATTATTTACACTACTCAAGATTGATCAGATTTGTATGTCTCTTCTCAGTTTCTTCTTTTTTTCGATGATGTTTGTCTTCCTTTTCGTATTAGATTTCTAATTTGCTTTCTTCTTTTTTCTCTTTTTCTTCTATTTATACGACGAAAACCGCAGCTGGAGGTGACGCCATTTTGGATGTTCGGTCTCAGCAACTTCCGCACCACCGATGATTTAAAAAAACACTCTTAATATGCCGGAAAATGTGGATCATTCCAGGCCACAGAATCACACGCGCTCCACTCCGCTACCCGGGACACCGGTTCCAACTAAATTCCGCTTCCAAACACTAAAAATTCACAAAAAAAAACCGGAGACGTTCTCCAACGACACACTTCCCTTCTCGAAAATTTTCACCCGACCATCAACATGTTTTGGATCAATGATCAGTGACTGGTTTTTACTATCGCCAGACAGGGCTTGGGGGGTTTCGCTCAAAAAACTAACATTGACCTAAGTGATTCTTTGACGTGGTCGTGGATGGGATATTGTGGTTGCAAATTGTACCAACCATACGGTGTTGTAAAAAGTCATTATTGGTTGATTTTCTATGAAGTGGAGTAAATTTTATTGTCACACGTATCATACAAAAACGTTATTTTTGGACATGTTCTGTAGAATAGAGCTGATCACCCGATACATAATGAATTGCTGGTTTCAGAGTATATTGAGTAGTTGTTTTGAAAATAAGATGAGTAATCTTGGTTTTGTATGCTATTTTGCATGGAAAATTTATTTATTGGAGTTGTTGTGCAAATCTAGCATTTTGAGGGTGATTTTGGGCCAGGCAAACGAAACGAAATCAGCTTGAGAACCCTACAAATGTTAATTCAAATTACTGTTCATTGCATGTTACACATGGCTGTCTGCAATGTTTTGAAAATAAATGTATGATACAGAACAAAAAATGGCATCTCTTGGTTTTGTGTTCGGCAAAGAATATAAGGTTCGATAAAGTATATTAGCACAGAACAGATGTGTATCTTCGAACAAATTTGAAGTTTCGAGGTAGAAGTCGTAAAATTTTCACTAGGAGAACTAGATTGGAATGAATTTCCTTGGAGAAATAAAAAAAATCATCAAAGCTTGCTTTCCACCACCAGGTTCGCTAGTGTCCAGCAATCAAACATGCGGCTCTTTCCGTGATGAAGATTCACCCCCGTGATATTAGGCTATTTTCTATTGATAATGCTAGTTGGGACCAGAGATGGAAAATGATGAAAATTGCAGCTAAGCAGACACACCAAAACAAACATACTCGTGAACAACAGGGGCCCGAGAATACTCGCACTTCTTTATTCGAAGCTGGCATGCACTCGCATATGATTCGCGAAGCTTTGTGAGTTGTTTACATTTTGACGAAAATTTTAACGACTGGCAGTGCTGCTTTTCAGGAACAATGAAACATAAAGCATTAGTTTATGTTGGATAATCACTGGATTTGCTATTAGGTATAACCACAATGAAATGCACTTCCCACACCTCCACTAGTTCTTCACGAATAAAAACTCATGAGTGTTTCTGTTTTTGTTTTGCTTCTTACTCACGAAGCAGGCGGGTGCGAATAAACTCACATACTGTTTACTCTCGGAATCGTGAGTAAGCCTTGTGTTGGCTTTACACTCGCGAATTGCTTTATGATGAGAGTAAATCCATCACTGGTTGGAACAATATTTAAGGGAAAGCGAATGTATTCTATTAAATCGCTGATTGTTGACAATAAAAATGGTAGAATATTTACGTTTGTTTGTCTGTGATGTTATATAAAACTGATTAAACACTTGGAAGTTGCTTGTAGGTATCCATATAGGGTACGAGTTTAGTTATCAATCTCATGCTCCCAAATTCATCTTATTCGAAAACAAGCGATTGAGGCACCGATTGATTCCGTTCTTTTTGTTTTCATTCGTGCTCACTTCCAACAAAAAATAGAAAAATAAGAAACAAAACGAACAGCGATGAAAATGGGAGCTCAATAAAGGAGCCATCACCCTATGCAATATTTTGATTTGCGAGTGTTTTTAATATTGAACTTTAGACCACCCGTAGAAGGGCCCAATTCAAATTGGGCAATATCATCGTTAAAATATATTTTAAAGAATTCATATCCATAGTACCGTAAAACGAGGTATCTTTGATAATGCGGGTAACTTTGATAGTGCGGCAGGCATTGTGTAATTTATCTTATAACTATGATTCCTTCAACCAGTTAAGAAAAAGGTAAACATAAATCAATTCTATACATATGAAAGTTCATCTTAGACGTATTTTCATTAAAATCTAGTTTATATACAACTTTTTGGACAAAAATTAAAAATTGTTGATATTTTTGTAATTTATCAACCCCTGTAGACAATCTGCTATACGACTTCGTTAAAACTATTTTTTCAATGAATGGACTCTTATTCTCGATAGATTCATCATAGTAGATTCCAAATCTGGCCTTGAATCTCTTACGAAATGGAAGCAATTTTGTAAATTGGGATATTAATCACCATGCATTGATAAGCGCATAAAAGTATGCAATGCCCTTGTAATTTCATGTAGATAAATATGTGTTGTTAAAAATTTGGTAATAAAACATTGAAAAACTACCAAAAAAAAAACTAACCATGAATAGCATGTAATCATATATTGATGTACCGTTAAGCATTTATTATTACAAAGATAATGATTTTTGAAAGCTAAATTTATTCTGTTTTGCACTCCATTTTTTTATCCTCCCCTGTTGGGGAAATTAAGCCACTGCGTCCAATAGGCTGAACTATTGTGGCATACTCTCAATACTCCACAAACTCAATTTTTGATATAAAAATTCTATCTAATATATTCCACATACCTTCTCTCATCATGTTCATACTCCTAAGATTTCAATCTGTGATTATTTATTGAGATTTGATATGTTTTAGGGCATTATCAAAGTTATCCCAAAATGATAATCTGACTTTCGGTTATATGAAAAACTAAAAGTTATCCAAAATATTTTAGATTATCGAATTTTTCAATTGCAATTGATAACTGATACCCCAGTACTTGTTTTAAAAATATAAAACTCGAGGAAATACTGTTACATGTAAAAATATTGAGAAAATTCGCTGAAAAACTATCAAAGTTACCCCATTTTACGGTATCATTGATCAGCGGGGTAACATTGATCGTCTGCTTGACCGACCTCATGAAATGTTCAAACAAGCATTTTACATTGCGGATTACGGTCGATTTATCAAATGTATTCCTTAAAACTCTAAAAAATTGTCTACCTCGAGGCTGGCCTCGAGGCGTTTATCGTGGTAAATAGGATTTTAATTCTAAAATAACTTAAAAGTACATAATTCGTAAAAAAAAAATGTACAACATATTCGAAATCAGAGATCCCGAATTAAGTAAGGGCGTTTTAATACAAACGAATATTGTTCACTTAGGTGATATAAAGTATGTATCATTTGCTTGTGCAACGAAGTTATCAAAGGAAAATCGAAAAAAGTGAACAATGTTACCCCGAATTATGATAGTCATAAATTACATAAAAATGAACGAGACCAGGTGTACCTACCAAATTTGAAATTAATTCAGAATTAAAACACTGCTGTAACAACTTATAAAGGGAAGAACTATGCATGGTTTTCCCAATTACACCCTTATTGACGAAATGATTCGATGTCCCGAGCATTTATTACAATTTTGGTATCAGCAGCAAGAAAAATACAAGTCATTGTCAAAACAAAGTCGAGAGCCCGGCTCTCAGAGCCGTGGTTTATTGGGGGTTGACTGCTCAACTTCGAAAGCTTGAAGCAGCTTTTCGATGATCTGGTCGATCATTACGATTTCTAGACGAAGCTTTGTTGTTAATATCTTGTTGCGGCAGAACATATATTACTGCAAAACACAACTTACTTGGCGTCTTGTGTGCGACAAATATATAAACACGCTGATAAAAGGACAACTGAAGCAATTGAACAACAAACTGAAGTAAGCACGATCACAAAACGGAATTAAATACAGTGACCCCACAATTTATGAATCGGCAAAAATGACCACAGTTTATGGATCGCTCATTTGATCAACATGGTGATTCATAAAAAGTGTACAAAATTAAGATGATTCATCGGTGTGGGGTCACTGTAACTGCATAGCAAAAGGCCAGGAAGTTAGAATTCAGTTTAGAATGAATGCCGAACTTAAAACATGAGATAGGCAATTACTTTGGAAATCGTCTGACTCGAAAAAAATATGCAGTTCAACAACAATGCCTAAAAAGGATCCCTTTAAGACTTTGAGTTGAAGAATTTTACACAGCGTCTTCACTAAAGTTAAATAGATCAAAATGTCAAATACCAGAAGGAGTATCCCAAATGGCGGCGACGGTCTGACGTATAAATTTATCCATGCAAAAATACTCGTTAGGTATGATACCAAGCGTTTAACCATAGAAGCACGAACAAATCTCCGCCGTATGCACAATAATAACTGCAGATATATAAACTTTACCGTTAATGAACCGTGCGGGAATACGCACAGAGTTGGCATCTCGCGTTAGATCAGCCATAGGCCAAATGGGTCCTTGGAGTGCCATTCCAAACTTTGCACCAAGCTCGTAAATTCCTTATCAGCAATGACTCGCGGTTCCAAACGAAAAACGCACATAATTTGTTAACTCAAAGTCCCTGTTTTTTTTCTAGCGCTTCTGTTGGCTTCCCTAACCTCTCACGTGGCCCCTGGAAATAAATTTGCATGCAAAAATACCGACTTTCTCCCATTCGCACTCGTCAGATCGTTGCGGCACCAGCCATGCCACCCCGCACAGCAACCATCCAGCACCAGAAGACTGAAGAGTGCGGGAAGGTGCTATCATAGACTCCGATAAAATAGTGGTATCATTTCGCATTTTTGCATCATTAATTTCAACTTGAACCGACATATTTTCCCGGTCGCCCGTTTCCGTCCCCTAACCGCGCTCCCGTTTCGTGGCACTCTGTTTGCCAAGTTTCTCACAGCAATGCACAAAACTAGCTCCGAAAATAGAGGGACTTCACCCTGAATACAGTGTCATAAATATATCAGCGTTTCCTACCAACAAAACGTCCCAGAAGGATGAAAGTGAAATAGGGAAAAAATGCGACCCGACCAGCACGCGACACTCTCGTATTTTCACCCTTCTCGGCGCGGTGCTGCTGTTGTTGTTGCTGTTCGGAAGAGCTTGGTACGAAATCTATTTATTGATCATTTTTGCGAAAGTTTACACTCGATTTAATAATTATTATGGATGTGAAATTGACTCCGAATCGATGCGTTCGGGGACGGGCTGTTCGTTTATCGTTGAACACTCCATTCATAATCGATGCCTAGGTCTTGCAGTCTCGTTTTAGTTAACCAAATCATGAGGATTCGATATTCATTTTTAAAAGGAAGTTAAATAGATTAGAATTATGTAATTTTGAGATTAGGAGGTTCATAGTGATGAAGTGTACACACTGAGGTCTACGCGTTTGCAGATAGTCCGAAGACCGCACCCGGCGGTCTTTTATGCTTATCGCAGAAGCGCGCGAGGTAGTCGTCAGATGTGGACCTACGGCTACGGAAGGACTCGTCAGGGGCACAGCGGCACAGGTAACCTTGGTACAGCTACCTATGGCGGAGCAAAAAAAAAAATGAGGAAGCTAAAGGTGGGTTGGTCAGTATGTCAACTGGCCTTGCATGAGCCACCGGATGTTTGCTTCAGGTGTCTGGAACCATGACACAATTTATGGTATTGTTAAGGCCCTGACAGGAGTAAGCTGTGCGGAGATGCGCCGGCGAAGGCCAAAATGCACAAGGCTGCACGAGTCCACACCGGTGTGTGGCGGAGAAGAATGAACCACCAGCCCGCTGCACTTTACGACGAACCCAGCATCCAGAAGGTGGCCAAAGCCGGAAGGATACGGTGGACAGGGCATGTTGCAAGAATGCCGGACAACAACCCTGCAAAGCTGGTGTTTGGAACTGATCCGGTTGGCACAAGAAGGCGTGGAGCGCAGAGAGCACGATGGGCGGACCAAGTGGAGCGTGACCTGGCGAGCATTGGGCGCAACCGAGGATGGAGAGCGGCAGCCACAAACCGAGTATTGTGGCGTACTATTGTTGATTATGTCTTGTCTTAATGATGTTGAACGAATAAATGTATGTATGTATGCACGAGTCCACCCACATATTTGATTTGTTCCGGAAAATCAGTGAACAACAAGCACCCAACACATGATTCAAGGTATCCAGCCTTCAAAAAAGCCGTAGCGAACCAATCGCAGTGCTAGTTACACAGCTGAACCTGAAACCACAGAGAAACAGACGTAACACTTAGAACAAATTTCATTAAAAAACATCGTTACGAAAACGTAATCGCCCAATGCTAAATGTGCTGTGTTTGGTCGGGCCACCACTAGATGGCGGTAGTGAGCAAATGTCAAACAGGAGCAAAAACGATACCAGCGCCGAGAGTGGTCAATCGACCTACTACTGAATATTTGAATCAACCGTTAAAAAGCTGATCGATGGGAAGCGATGAGAGTGTGACGTCTGTTTCTCTGTGCTGAAACACTGTGACGCAGCTAAGCAACTGCTTTGTCAGACAGTTTCTGAGTAGGGGACGAACATCGCCATCACAGCGGACTCATATCGAGTACCAGCCGGCAACGGCAATTGGGTCGCGGATGGTCCGGAAAAAATGGCGGCGATATAGACGACGGGTCCATGTGTTGGTGTCTTCTACGACTATTTCGTGATCGCCAAAGTAAACGGGGTCTTCTTCTGTAGCTGTTATGTGCCTACACGGTGGCCGATCCTGCTAGAGACACTGGCCAGTGGCCATGCTAGATGTCGGCCTGGCTAATGTCGGTACCAAGAGTACCTTTAGTCGGTACGGTGCGGAGTCGATTATTATCGTTATCGTACGTATGGTTATAAGCATACTCTTTGTAGTCCTGGCCAAGTAGTTCAAACTCGATGGCTACACTCACAGCGATCACCTGGCGGTTCGCTTCAGTATCGACTACAACGACAGCAGGCATCGGGTAGAGAAAGAGGGTAGAAGACACCATACTTCGAAAAAGAGGTATTTAGGGAGGCGTTCCACCGAGAACTTGGTAGCTGGTAGCGGTGCTCTAACGTGCGTGCAACGCGACCATGTCTAGGCAAGTCCACCCTGCCTGTGGGCTAAGCGGTGGATATAGCGAGAATGATCTGAGGAAGAACGAAACGAACGGTGGGTGGTATTCGCCGCTGCAAAAGTCGCGCTGAAGACTGAGATAAGAGCAAGCAAAAAGGCTTGCTTTGAGGTTCTCTGTCAGAGTGCCAATGCGAATCCGTAGGGTGATGCCTACAGGATCGTGATGGCCTAGACGAGAGGTGTGATGGCTCCTACAGAGCATTCTCCAGAGATGTTGGAGGGGATCATTGGAGGACTTTTTCCGCGTCATGATCCTAGTCCTTGGACTCCATTCGTAGGACAGCCAGGAACTGGGCTGGCGATGAGGAAATGGTCACCGATGTGGAACTTGCGGGGATAGCAAAGTCTCTAAGCGTAGGTAAGGTCCCTGATCCGGACGGAGTTCTGAACCTGGTCCTAATAGAAGCTATTGCAATTCCCGAGATGTTCAGGTTTGCTATGCAGAAATGTCTGTACGAGGGAGTTTTTCCAGAGGTTTGGAAGAGGCAGAGCCTGGTACTATTGCCAAAGGTGGGGAAACCACCTTGAGACCCGTCGGCATATAGACCAATATGCTTGATCGACACGGCGGGGAAGGTGCTCGAAAAGCTCATCCTCAATAGAATGTTGAAGTTCACCGAGAGCGAAAATGGTCTTTCGAGTAACCAGTACAGGTTCCGGAAAGGGGAGGTCCACCGTAGACGCTATCTTGTCGGTTACAAAAACCGCCGAGAGAGCACTCGAGCCTAAGAGAAGTGGGATACGTTTTTGTGCGGTAGTGACTCTGAATGTAAGGAATACGTTTAATAGCGTCAGCTGGTCTGCTATTGCCAATGCGCTCTTGCGTCTGGGGATACTCGGGTATCTGTACAAGATTAAGGTGAATATATGACAAAGCCACACCTCGAATTTTCAAGAACACAAATCTGAAGAACCAACAAATAGCGCTGAAAAGTTGATCGATTGGTCACCACCAGTGGGTAACCAATCGATCAACTTTTCCGCACAAACCGATATTCGGTTCTCCAGATTTGTGCTCTTGAAAATTCCAGGTGTGGCTTCGTCATATCTTCACCTTAACGAAAGTTTCTTTCAAAATCGTGTACAAGTCTACGACAAAGAGGTGGGTCGGAAGTGCTTTCACATAACCTCAGGAGTCCCGCAAGGTTCCATCCTGGGTCCGGTGTTATGGAATGTCATGTACGACGAGGTGTTGAGGTTAGAGTGCCCAGTGAGAGTGAAGATTGTCGGATTTGCCGACGACATTACGCTTGAAGTCTACGGTGAAACGATCGAGGAGGTGAAGTTGACTACCGACCACTCGATCAAGGTTGTGGAGTCGTGGATGCGGTCCAGGGAACTGGAGCTGACTCACCACAAGACTGAGGTGACGGTTGTTAACAACCAGAGGTTGGAGCAGCAGGCGGAGATCAGTGTAGGTGGATGCACTATCCTGTCAAAGAGCTCCGTCAAATACATGGGCGTGATGATCGACGATAAGCTTACCTTCGGTATCCACGTTGATTATGCCTGTAAAAGAGCCTTCACAGCTATTGCGGCACTGTCCCGGATGATGTCCAATAGCTCTGCGGTGTACGCTAGTAAGCGCAAGCTTCTGGCTAGTGTTGCTACGTCCATACTAAGGTATGGCGGCCCGGCGTGGGGCACTGCGCTAAGTACTGAATGCAACCGACGGAAGCTGAAAAGTAGTTACAAGCTTATGTGCCTGAGGGTTGCGAGCGCGTATCGTACCGTGTCACACGACACTCTCTACGTCATTACTGGTACCTATTGGCATCCTTATCCGTGAGGACATGAAGTGCTTCGAAATGCGCGGCACAACAGGCATACGCAGGACTGCCAGGATGGCCTCTATGAGACGCGTGGACAGTTCCACCAAAGGAAGGTGGACCCATAGGTTGATACCGAGGGTAGATAGTTGGATTAATAGGCGCCATGAGGAAGTTACATTCCACCTGACGCAGGTCATTTCAGGTCATGGTTGCTTCCGACAGTATCTACACCGTTCCCGGCATGCGGATTCTCACGAATGACCAGTGTGCAATGGTTTAGAGAAAACGGCGGAACACGTTTTGTTCATGTGCCCGCGTTTTCGCACATTGCGTGACTGTATGCTTGATACATGCAGGGAGGACACAACTCCAGACAATTTGGTCCAAAGGATGTGTAGGGATGTGTTTGACTGGAAGGCCGTTACAACAGCTATCACCCACATCGTCTTGGAGCTACAGAGGAGGTGGCGCGTGGATTCGGAGAATGGCTAGGTCAGATGCGGTACAAGAGGTGGTCCAGGGGTTCGGAGTCGGCTAGGTAGGTCATACCGATGCCTTGTTGTCGAAATCGACCCTTACAGCGATTAAGTGGGCGCGGAGAGAACATCCTGGTAGCGTTGCTGTTGTTGCGTTGATCTACTGGGTTGGATCCGAGCCCGTGGTTGGAAAGGGACCCCGGTAAGAGTCGGGACAGGTTGAAGCCCCACTGTCTGCAATTCTTTCTGGTGCTAGTTGATAGGGCAAGAGCCTTCAGTTGGTCAAATCGCGATCCACGCGGTATCAGTTCTTGGGACTTGCAAAACAGGTAGGCGCGGGCGTGGTGGTTGACTCTGCCCGAGGACAAAGGCAATGGTAAGGACCACTCGGGAAACTGGCTTAGCTCTAGCATGCTACCTTGGTGGACTCACCAAAGTGAGTCATCGATGTTAGTTGCTGGCTGGCTACGCAGCTAACGATATGCACTAGCCCCTCTCTGAAACAATGCCTTCTTGGAGGTTCCAGAGAGACGGGTTTTGGCGACCATGGGAATGTATTTAGTGCACCGAGGAGATAGTAGTCATGGCTCTTTTATTTTGTTGTAGAAGACGGTTTCAATCTCACACTACCTGGGACTGGGCCGTACAGGTGTCTGTAGAGCAGCTCCCCCCCCCCCCTCATGGTTTAGTAGAAGGTAAAAATACGTGGACAGACCCTAAGATCTGATGTAGGTAGAGGTGACAGCCAACATTACGTGGCAACGGTTTCAGATAGTCAGGATACAATGGTCCTCGCATGAGTGCGTAAATAGGATGACTGTATAGAAATGTATATAGCGTCATCACAGAGATATATCTTCGAAGCCTAATATCTCTGTTCGACAATAAGGGGTGGCCCTGGAATGAAATGCATCCAATAGAATCAACATTCCACAAAAGGTAAATCAATTCCCGATTAGATGACCAAACTCAAACCGATAGTTCTTTCATCTATCTGTTCAACCAAATCGTTCGATTCATCTGTGGCAATCATCGTCTTAAAGGATTGAAACAATTCCGCAACAAATGCCACCAACTGGTCATTTCAAAAGGATTCCCCCGCTTTCGTTCCGTTCAATCTTGCCCCGGAGGCAACAGTCCTACCACTAGCAAAGAAAGGATTGTTTTTCCCTTTCGATTATCAAGTCGAGGGTCGGTTGTGAAATGAATTGTGGATGGATGGGGTGGGGAGAGTTTTGGTCAGATTTGATACGCAAACCACAAACCTTTCCGTGTAGCAGGACAACCAACCAACGTTGATTCGATGGGACTGGGAACGCATTTCCACCCCCTCGGGGTTGGATGCTGTGTGGCAGCAAAACGTCCCATCCTGGGATGCATCAGCCCGGGCTGCTGGTGACGACCACCGATGATGACGATGCCAAATGGTGATGAGTGTGTACTGAAAGGAGCAATCATAACATGGTCATCATCTCGGGATGAAATGACTTTGACCCGGGGGCCAAGTTCCGCTTGCTGGCACTGACTGGCAGTGGTAGATTCTGGGGGTTGGATCCGTCTTTGATGACCTGCTGGTACGAGCGTTGAATGCTTGAAAGTGCGTTCTGATGATAATCTACACCAGAATGGGATTACACGAATGAGAAGGGGTTTATGGAACCAGCTGGTTAGATTTGGTTCCATTAAAGTTGAAATGTAAATTGTCGTCCCATATCGGAATAATAAAATGAAATACAAATTAGATATTGCTCTCATGCGAGAATAGGCTAGAACCTTTTGCCTCCGGTCAAATGCGTGAATCATACTGAGAAGTTTACAGATGAGACCGCATAATGTGCTGCTGTGCAGGTATGGTTCGATGACACTCATTTTCAGGGATGTCTCTGGAGATCGATAGCATTTATTTTCAGATTGTGAAACAAGTCTATACAGAGCACTGACCAGGCAACTGTGCTTTGCGCTTATTTTTATGATAATATCATAATATGAATATAGATGTGAATGAAAACACGGACAATTAAATAAAAAGAAAATCGTGTTAAGTATTGTTCCTTTGAATTCCACTAAGAATTTGCATCCTTTGACAGACACGTATTTCGACCTCAACTGTAAGGTCGTGTTCAGTGTCTTGTACTTAACTCGACTACAAGACACTGAAGACGACCTTACAGTTGAGGTCGAAATACGTATCTGTCAAAGGATGCAAATTCTTAGTGGAATTCAAAGGAACAATACTTAACACGATTTTCTTTTTATTTACAGATATTCCCCTAACAAGCCCAGGTTATCATCATCAACACGGACAATTGTTAAAAGACGACCACAACAGGAAGTCATCGACCGTCATCGGGGATGGCTGACCTTGCGCTTCGAAAATCCGGAATTTGTGAAGCGATTGCTTACGGAGGGTTACACCGACGATTTATCCAGTGATGATCTAATCGGAACCTTAAGCCGTGCATGTGACGTTGCACTGTCAAGGCGATCTCTACCCTGAAATGGACGCAAACCAGTACCTATACTGGTGGCGCATCCTGCCTGAGAGCCAGAAGGAGGACTCAAAGAGCTCGCACCGATGAGGGTAGAATGGAGCGAAGTGAGGCCTACAGGGTAGCTAAACTGGCACTGAACAAAGAGATTAAGGCACGTAAGCGGGTGTGCTTCGAAAATCTCTGCCAGGCAGCTAACACGACCCCTTGGGGTGATGCCTACATAGTAGTCATGGCCAAAACATAGGGCGCGTCAGCACCCTCAGAACGTTCCCCGAGATGCTGCTGATAGCACTAGTTTACAGCATTTTTGAACTCGTTTGGCTGATCACCATTTCTAATGTAAAATCGTACGCTGATTTCGAAAACGTGGTCCAAAAAATTTTAAGTAGAGCCGTTTCTGAGATATACACAAATTTTCATTTTTGCGGTTTTTTTAATTTCTAATTTTATACCGCATTTAGTTCACCACTGGACTGCGAACTGCGACTTCTATAGTGCGAAAACGTAAATAAAAGTGCGCGATTGCATCAAATCAGGTTGATGTCTTCGGCGCACTAATTCTTCAATCTATGGTGAACAAGTGCTCTGAAGACACCGAGTTGATTTGATGCAATCGCGTACTTTTATTAGCGTTTTCGCACTCGTAAAAACTAGTGCGATAGTCCAGTGGAGAACTAAATGCGCTATACCTAAATGTCGATTTCTTTGGCTGTATTGCTCCGATTTAGAATCTTTTTTTATGGAATGAAAGATAAATTAATTTGCTACCGATCTCCGGAACATTATTTTTTTGTCAAAGAAGCCATTTTTTTAGTATTAATGATTTTAGAGGCAATTTTTTTTATTTTTTTTTTGCAGTTTTACAATAAAAATCAGCATTTAGTCCAAGATTTTGAACTAAATAAAAGCAACTTAATTTTTTTTAAGAAGCTTTAATGAAAGTTCATGGAAAATGGAAGAAAATTATTCGTTAATGGTTACAATCGGACGAAAATTGCAGAAGTTATGATCATCATATATATAAAATCCCAGCGTTGTCTGTCTGTTTGTCCGTAACGCTTTGAAATGTTTCATTGAAATGTTTCACCATAGTTGTATCAAATTTCTAAAAGGTACGAGAACATTCTGAATGTTTTTTGACTTTCTAGGAATAATAAGAAGAACCTTCTGGAATGTTCAGGAACATAAATATTCTAAAAATTCTAGGAACTTTCTGGAAGTTCTAGAAAATAAATAACGTTCTGGAATGCTCTAAAATATGGAACTTCTTAAATTTTCGAGAACCCCCTTGAAGTTTCTGGACGCTTCAGAAAGAAAAAGAAGAAGAACCTTCTGCAGCATTATGAAACACCTTTTTTTTTGGCGTAACGTCCCAACTGGGGACAAACCCTGCTTCTCAGCTTAGTGTCTATGAGCTCAGTTATTAACTGAGAACTTCGGCTTCTAATAACCACGTCTAAGTTGTTGAACGTTTTAGAAAAGAACCTTCTAGAATGTTCTAGAGCATGAAACTTTATTATATTGGGAAAAAGTTATGAACGTTAGGGAACGAGCAAGGAACCAAAAAAGAACCTTCTAGAATGTTCTGGAACATAAAAATCCATAAAATTTCCAGAAACCTCCTGAAAGATACTGAACGTTACAAAAGTAAACAATCATCTGAGATATTCTGGATATCACACTTCCTCAAATATCGAAAACTTCCTGTGCGTTACTGAACGTTTCAATCAGAGAAAGGAGAAGAATTATTTGGAATGTTCTGTACACTTTTCATTCTTAATTTCAAGAACTTTCTGGAAGTTAATGAAAGTCCAAGAAAGAAGTAAAGGGCCTTCTAAAATGTTCTGGAACACCCAAATTCATTCAATTTCGAGACCTTTCTAGAGATTACTGAATGTTTCAGAATGAAGAATAATAATCTACGAAAATGTTCTAGATGGCTGAAAAAAAATGTTCTTAGAACTTTCGAGAAGTTACTAGACAAAAACAAGACAAAGACCTTCTGCAAACTTTTTTAAATTTACGAAAAGTGTCTGAGAGTTTGTGAACGCTCCAGAAAGAATGAAAAATACCTTTTAAGAAGGTTCTAGAACAACCAAATTCATAAAAATTTTGAGAAATTTCTGGAAGCTACTGAGCATTCCAAATGAAAACAGAAATAATCTCTAGAATATTCTGGAACATTAAACTTCCCAGGTACTTTCCAGAAGTTACTGAATGTTTCAGAAAGAATAAGAAAACTAACCTTCTGGAATTTTTCTGGAACAAATTTTTAAATGCCGATTATGTTCGTGGAATTTGTCAACGTTCAAGAAAAAAATGTCAAATTGACCTTCTGAAAAGTTCTGGAAAATCAGAATTCATTAAATTTTGAGAACTTTCTGGAGATTACTAAACGTTCAAGAGAGAAGCATTCTGGAGAGAGATTCTGGAATGTTCTCGAAAACAGTTTCATTGAAGAAGCGTAACTGGAAATTTAAAAACATTTTTTCTAGCTAACGTGGCTAGCCACGTCGGGTGAGCTAGTTTTTGTATAAAGACCGAAACGGCATATTTTCTAACGGTAAAGTTTTCAACGCGCATTTTTCATCTCGGACTACAAATCACAATTTTACTAAATATAGAAAAATTATATTGAATCTTGTTTTCTGTTTTCTGTTTTCTTGTTTTCTGAAATTACACTTCTACTGGATACGCCCAAGTTGGTTCGGGCATTGTTAGGAATTATCATGACATCTTCGGCAAGACGAGAATGATCGTAGGAATTTTAGACACGCCCAAGCTGGTTCGGGTATTGCTAGGAAATTTAGGCTATAAATACGGAGGCTTTGGCTTCAGTCGGGGAGTGAGTGAAGACAGTTCGTAGAGAACAGTCAGTTGTCGAGAGTTCGGTGACAACGTTAACGCAGGCAGCACATCGGATAAGTCTTGAGCTCCCATGTGGGACACCTCTAGATACTGTCCAAATAAAAGCTGTAGGTAGGACGTAGTAGTCGGGTCAAGAAGAAGCTGGAAGTGTCTCTAGTAGTTCGGTGAAGAAATACAGATAATGTTAAGATGATATAAGAAAAAGTGAACCGTTGTAATATAAGATAAGTGATGGTTTGTGATACTTCAATATAGTTTATTAAAACTGTGTCGGACTGTAATGAAATGAAAGATATCACATTCCGTGTAATGTTTAATGCAGCCCCTGGACGGTACAGGGCGCTTCACTAAGCATGCTCTCCATCTCAGTGCTCCAGGTTTGTTCATAGTTGACGGTTGCCAACATTTACAAAGTATTTTCATTCTTTCTATATGAGTGTTAATCAAACTTCATGCAAGTCGTCCGATTAATAGTTTCTGGTTTAAGTTGTGTTGCGTTATACGTCGCATTACACAACCGCTACTTGAGTTACCGGTGGAAACTAGTAAACAATAATCAGCTGTTCCCGGTAAAATCAAACGAGCATAATTTCAACCTGTAGATTTACGATAGTGTTCGTGACACCGCTGGGCGAGAGCTTACTTGTCTGCCGTAATTCTGCAAAGTGACGTAAGCGCCATTCAAAATGTCGATATTTGTTGGTATATTATATGTAATATCTGGTGTAAAAATAACACTGTGGTATACCTGTTGTATTAGAATGCGAGATCTAGTCGTAATCTATCATCTATGGAAAGAAATTTAGAGGATGAGCAAGAGTTTTATGCATAATAACCAAAAAATGGGCCAAAACTATCAATGTCGCTTACGTCACTTTGCAGAATTTGGGCAGTTGTGCTGTAAACACAAAGCATAAAAATAATACACACAAATGCACACGCGCGTACATGTGCTTGCTCGTCATTTTGTTTTGTTTGAAATGTCAAGAGTTTAAATTGAAGTTCTGCTCATTTGTGCATTAGTTTGAAACCATGTGTGCCGAAAAACGCGAATTCAAGTGCAAAAATGATCCACAAAAATTTTGCTACGCCTGTGGTAAATATATTTTCAAGGCCCCGGTTAAATTCACTACTTCTTTGCAAACAGCATATTACCATTACTTTAAAATAAATCCTGAAAATCTCGGTGAATCGTGGGTTCCAAAAGTTTTATGCAGTTCTTGTAAAACTTGCTTAGCAAGATGGATGTCTGGTGAAAGGTATTGTATAAATTCTCCTGCAATCAAGTTTAAAATACTCTTCAGTTTTTTTTAAACATTTTCATTATTTATCTCAGTCGTTATTTGATTTACGATGTACCAACAAAATGGTGACGGCCATTTTGCCATGTAACGGATTGTTATTTCTGCTTGACTAAAGTTCTGCAACAAAAGCGTCATAAGAAAGTTGAATACGCGGAAGTGCCAACTATGACAAAGCCAATTCCTCATACGGATGCTGTACCGTATCCCCTTTGTCCAAAACGGAAAAGAGGCATTTCCGTAGAATTCGATGTCGAGGATCTACCCCTGTTTCACGAAACTGATGAGGTATTTGAAAGAAAACCAAATCTGTTCGATCAGTCCGATCTAGACGACCTCATGAAGGATTTGGGGTTATCTAAAGAGAAATCCGAATTGCTGGCGTCTCGTTTGAGAGAACGTAACTTGCTTGCTCCAGAAGTAAAAATAACAAGCTACAGAAACCGTCATGAAAAATTTGCTAAATTTTTTTCTTTGAAAGATGATGCCTGTTTCTGTCATGACGTTGAAGGTCTCTTTGAAGAGTTCGGAGAGCCGCATGATCCCACTGAATGGCGCCTTTTCATCGACAGTAGCAAGTTGAGCTTAAAGGCGGTTTTGCTACATCGGGGAAACGTCAAGCCCTCAATTCCTGTTGCTCATGCCGTCAACATGAAAGAGACATACGAGTCAATGGCTTTGCTTTTAAAACTAATCAACTACATCCAGCATAATTGGAAGATATGTTCTGATCTCAAAGTAGTAGCCATGCTCACGGGACTGCAGCAAGGATATACAAAATTTATGTGTTTTTTGTGCAAATGGGACAGTCGAGATCGAAAAGAACATTACGTTCGGAAAAAATGGCCAGAACGGACAGAATATACAGTTGGACGAGAGAATGTAAAAAGCAAACCTCTTGTGGATGCTGAGCTAATCATACTTCCCCCTTTACATATAAAGCTCGGACTGTTCAAGAACTTTGTGAAAGCGTTGCAAAAAGATGGTCCGGCGTTCAAAAACCTGAAGTCAGTATTTCCACATCTGTCCTCAAATTAGAAAACTGCTCGACGATCCGAATTTCAGCACAGTGTTGACGCCAAATGAGACCAAAGCATGGCAATCGTTCCGGAATGTTGTAATAAACTTTTTGGGCAACAACCGCAGTCCGCAATACAAGACCCTTATTGATGAATTACTTAAGAACTACGAAACAATAGGTAAAATATTGAATTAAGTTCAATTATGCATGGGAACTGATTGTTTTTTTTTTTTTCAATATAAGTGTGAACATGTCTTTGGAGATTCACTTTTTGCATTCTCACTTGGATTTTTTCCCTGAAAATCTAGGTGATGAGAGTGATGAACACGGTGAACGGTTTCACCAACAGATGAAGACCATGGAACGGCGTTATCAAGGGTTTTGGGACGAGGCAATGATGGGTGACTATTGTTGGTTTCTTTCGCGCAGAATGAAGAACAAACATCACAGGCTTAGTGGTTCAAACTTGGATCATTTTTAAAATGAAAGAGTTCAGTATTATTAAAAGAATTATAACAACAAATCACATATCCCTTTCGTGACGAACCAGCACAATCGTGCTGTTTTTCGACATTGGTTTTACACATTTTTTTCAATTGTTTTTTCCTCAAAATATGTGATGTAAATAATTTTTATGATCGAGTTATTACTCTTACTTGACAGAAATAGCCTCAGCTTTGATTGGAATTGTTTATAAAAAAAACCCCACGATAAGTTAAACAAAAAGTAAACAATCATCCTAGAAGTTGAAAAATTTTTATCTGTCGTATTTTTATAAATATTTGTTTAATCCAGGTATGCAGAGATAAATATCGATAGAAAAAGAGTAGTTCTGCAAAACGGCGAAGAAAAAGTGGTGCTTTGTTGAAAAGCACAACATTTCTGGGTGGTCAAAGTGGGACCAGCACAATTGTGCTGTTCCGTCCTCAAGGCGGTCCAAGTTCCATCAGTAATTGCATATTCTTAGGCGTTTTATGGTATAGAAGATTTATTTTAATTATTAAATCACTACAAAGTGTTAGTTTGTAAAAACTTAGAGGTATAATTTCAACTAAAGGAACACGATATCAGCTTGTACGGTGTTTTTTAAGGAACTTTGAATACTTGGGTGAAAAATATTACTCCATATTATCGAAATCATGAGTTAGATTGGAACAGGGATTTACTGTTCTTATTATCTACTTTTTATTCACTTCTATGATTTGAATACCCTGTCAAGCTGATCTCGTGTTCCTAGATTTAAAATTATACGTCTAAATTTCTATAAACTAACACTTTGCAGTGATTTAATAATTACAATAAATCTTCTGTACCAAAAAACGCCTAAAAGTAGGCAATTTTTAGCAATTACTTAGAAAACATCGACCGGCTTGAGGGCGGACCAGCACAATTGTGCTGGTCCTAATTTGACCCCAAAAAGTGCATAGGTGGATAAAGTAGCCGAAGTAAAGAAAGTTTTATTCTAAAAGACGTTAAGTTTATAAGAGAAAATTTGAGATAATCATTCTTTTATGGTCCGTCACGAAAGGGATATTACTTTTTTCTTTAAGCTATCCGAAATTGACAAACTGGCATTGATTCCCGTTTCGTACTAATAAAATGCATCTTTTGAAAGTATGTTTGAGTGTAATTATTTTATTGTATCTCATTCCTGATCAGTTTGTACCGTCGTTAAGGTTAAATGCGATTTTAAATACTCATAATAGAAAATGAACAGTTTTGGTACTTTTACGAGAAATGCTATAACTCCTACAATTTTCATCCGATTTTAACCATTGAGGAATCATTTTCTTCCATTTTTCTTATACTTTTGATGTAGTGTCATAACAAATTTTTATATTAGTTTTTTTTATGTTGAAAATCTTGATTAAACGTTGAATTTTCTTGAAAAAATTGGAAAAATTAAAAAAAAATGTCAACAAAATCATTGTTACGGAAAAACTGGCTGCTTTGATCTAAAACTTGTGTTCAGATGATAAATGGCAAATTCAATTATCTTCTATTTCATGCTAAAAGATTAAAAATCGAAGCTGTACATCCAAATTAATCAGCATTTTTGTGAAAGTACCTTTTTTCAAAACTCTAAAAATCAAAATTTAAGCATATCTTGAAAACGGCTCATTTTTGGAATTAGCATACAATTTTACTTTAGAAATGAAGGTCGACTGATAAAGTTCATCAACTTTGTTTTAATTTGTAAACTAGTGTAGTTGTTCCCGCGCCACTATACAATACCATGGGCCGCCGTCCCCTATAGCCAAACCGGTCAAAGCGAGGGTGCACTGGTGACGAACGATGAACTCATCGCAATAGCGAAGTCCGAGTCCGCGTCCGGATAGTATCCCAACAGTAGCCATCAAGACGGTCATCGGGGCTAGCCCTGCCTGACATGTTCAGAATGGATATGCAGACAGAGGCGAATTTCCGGTGCGGTGGCAAATATTGGTAAACCCGCGAAGACACCAGACGACTCATCGGTATACAGACCCAACCGTCTGGACAGCACCTGGAAACTGTTGGGACGAATCATTCTGTCAGGGCAGATAGTCTATACCGAGAAACCAGATGATTCTGGGCTCTCCGGCTTCCGGAAAAGTCCACGGTGGACGCTATTTGGGCTGTAACCCAAACGGCCGAAATAGTGCTCCAAAGTAACCGAAGGGGAATCGGTTATTGCGTGGTCGTCACGCTGGACGTAAATAATGCGTTCAACAGCGTCAGCTGGGCCACAATCTAGTGCGCCATACACTACCTAGGAGTACCGGATAGCCTATGCTGAATACTGGAGAGCTAGCGTGGTGTACAGCGTGTCGACAGGGAAAGTGGAACTGACAGCAGCGCACGCAATTGGCATAGTGGATGACAGGATGTAGTCGAGACAGCTGTCACTCGTGCATACGGAGGTGGTGGTGTGGTTCAGTCTGAGCAACATGCAGTGATCAGTGGTCACCACAAGCGGGGGCACGGTCAACTCCAAGCGCTTAGTGAAGCAATTGCGGGTTATGATCGACATTAAGCTGAAATTCGTAAGCCACGTGGAATTTGCCTGAAAAAGGGCAAGCATGGCGATTGCTCGGCAATAGTCTTGAGTAAGCGTAAGCTGCACGCGACAGTAGCGGTCTCCAAACAACGGTACGGCGCTACTGCGTGGTCGAATGTGCTAGTGGTCAAGCGTGACCACTGAAGGGACTCGAGAGTATCCATACGTTGATGTGCCTTAGGGTGACCAGCGCATACCACACGGTCTCAAAGGACGCGGCATATGTGCTAGATTCCTCCAGCAAGGGTATATGGAAACACATGCTCACACCGAGCGTGTCTAAATGGACGAGCACGCCTCATGGCGAGGTAATCTTTTACTTGACACAGTTTCTGTTAGGCCTTGGGTGCTTTTGGTGGTATCTGTACAGATTCGGACATGCTATCTCCCCCGAATATTCAGAATGCGCAAACTGCGACGTGACCGTGGAGCATGTGATCTTCGAATGCCCACGCTTCATGAAGCAAAGGTCGAGTATGCAGAGATATGCGGTAGAGAAATCACTCCGGACAACATTATTGAAAGGATGTGTACAAGGGCGGAAAAGTGGGATTCCGTTAGTCTCCCGAATCCTTGAACTGCAGAGAAACAACAGCAAGTTGTGTTGTAGCACCCACCCCACCTCCCCCCTCCAGGAAGCTTGAATCCAACGGGTAGTCTGTAGTATCAGCCACGACGCAATCGTCGAGGGAAGAGAGGATAACGCTTACCAATAAAGAATATTCATGTAAGGGAGCGCCCATAAATGACGTCGCGTTTTTTGACCGAATTTTTACTCCCTTTCCTCCCTAGTAGTATATTTTCCCATATCTAACACATGGCTCGTCAAACAATCCCAGACCCCCCACCTAAAAAGCTACGTCATTTATGGACGCTCTCTAAGGTCCCTCCTTTTCTTGAAATTATCTCTAACGGGCGTACCGAAAAGTTGAGGAAGAGGGAGATAATGGGATTTTAGTGGGTCCACCGCCACATAACCCGAGGATCCTCCTCTTGGGTATTTGATCAGCATTCTATAAAACGAAACGAATCCACCGCAGAAAAAAACGACAACATGAAGAGAGTGTTATTGCTGAAGCGCAGGAAAGTATGGACAGGAACGATATGCGGAGGTTTTACGCAATTGTCATTGGTGCGCGGCACAAGACTGTGCCAGTGCCCGCCATGTGCAATGACCGGGAAGGAAATTTGCTGACAGACAAAACAATGGTGGCAGCCAGGTGGAAGGGGTACTTCGAAGATTTGTTGAATGTTGAATGGTAGCAGCGAAGGAGCACCCAGGAACAGGATTAACATAATGGATGACAGTCAAGCAGTGGAACCACCAACACTGGATGAGGTTAAAAAGGCCCTTAAGGAGCTGAAAAACAGCAAGGCTGCTGGGAAGGACGAGATCCCGGTCGAACTTCTTAAGCACGGAAGCGAGCAGCTACATCGAACAATCCACCAGATTATTATAAAGATTTGGGAGGATGAAGAATTGCCCACCAGTTGGTTGGATGGCCCCATATGCCCAATCTACAAGAAAGGGCACAGACTGGAGTGTGCCAATTACAGAGGGATTACCCTTTTAAATTCGGCGTATAAGATACTGTCACGTGTCCTGTTCAACAGACTGCGATCTCTTGAGGAGTCCTTCGTCAGCGAATACCAGGCTGGTTTTCGCGAGGGCCGATCAACGACGGATTAAATATTTGTCTCGCGGATGATCCTAGATAAATTTGGGGAATATAACTGCAGACTCACCATCTGTTCATTGTATTTAAAGCAGCGTACGATTCAGTGAAAAGAAATGAGCTTTGGCAGATAATGTCAGAACATGGTTTTCCGGCGAAACTAATTAGACTGATACGCGCAACGCTGGATGGATCAAAATCAAGTATTCGGATCGCGGATGAAGTGTCTACGTCGTTTGTGACCATGGATGGATTGAAGCAGGGGGATGCTCTTTCAAATTTATTGTTCAACATTGCACACGGTCGCACATGCTCCTCGGTTTTGCGGACGATATTGATCTCATCGGCATCGATCGTAGGGCAGTGGAGGAAGCTTATGCTCCTCTGAAGAGAGACAGCGAGGATAGGCTTGACGATTAACTCTACCAAGACGAAGTACATGATAGCGGGTAGAGACAGAAGCAAGCCTAGTGGTGTTAGTGCTGAGGTAGTGATTGATGGGGAAGTGTTTGAAGTTGTTGAAGAATTTGTTTATCTTGGAACACTTGTAACATGTGACAATGACGTTTCCCGTGAAGTGAAAAGGCGTATTGCAGCTGCGAATAGGGCCTTTTACGGATTGCGTAGCCAGCTTAGGTCCCGTAACTTGCAAACGCAAACAAAATTCGCTCTGTTTAAGACGCTGATTCTTTCGGTTGCCTTCTACGGTCACGAAGCGTGGACGTTAAAGGAGGTAGACCGAAAAGTTTTTGGAGTTTTTGAGCGCAAAGTGCTGCGGACAATTCTCGGTGGGAAACAAGAAAATGGAGTGTGGCGCAGACGCATGAATCACGAGTTGTACCAAGTGTACGAAGATGCGAGTATTGTGAAACGTATAAAATACGGCAGACTTCAGTGGGCTGGACACGTAGTGCGAATGTTGGAAGAAAGAATAGCGAAAACAATATTCAGCAGAGAACCCGGTAGAGTTAGGCGACTTCGGGGAGTAAAGTTACTTTGCAGCCAACAAGGTATCAAGGTAAGGTATCTATAAAAAAAAGAGGCTTTATCGGGCCCACCCTCGTCCCATTCCTCTAGTCGCTCTAGATCGTACCTAAGCGGCCGTCGGTACCGTACATTTTGGGCACTGCAACC